>NW_025931296.1:0-217520 GCF_000764305.2 Hyalella azteca
TTTTTGGAAAGCTCCTTTTCAAGGCTGAAAGTTCAGCTCTCTAGGCCTGTTTTTCAGAGTTCCCCCCCCCCAAAAAAAATTAAGCGAAATCTAAATTTATATATTAAAAGTTAGCGGTTAGCGGCAAATTCCGCTACATTTTTTGGTGATTTATCGGTTTAGCCTTATCGAAGCTAACTTTTCAGTTAGCGGATTAGCGGTTATCGAAGCTAACTTTTAGGTTAGCTGTGCCCACCACTGGCCACAGGTGCAAAGTTCAAATTACCAAGTAAAAGTAGCGTCGGCACAGAGACGGCAAAATGAAGCAACTGGAGTTCTTTGTTCAGGAAGACGCGAGAAATCCATCCCTGAAGATGCGGAAGTAGCAATACCTGAGTGCGTTAAAGATATGCAAAAAATATAACTCAGTACTCACTGCAGTGAGTGACAGAGAGCACATTTTCTCGTCGACGAAAACGTGAAGTCACGGACTGACAGACGGACAGACGGACATGGCGAGCACAATAGCGCCTTTTTTCCATAAATGAGAAAATGCGCTAAAGAGAGTGTTCCGAATGACATGTAAAGGTGTAAGGAGAATTGCAGTGTTGCTGAGCGACATAACATAAATCGCTCATTTATAACAAGCAAACCAAAATGGCTGGCAGAGATTGGCTGAAGAATTTTATGGAGCAGCACAATTCAAGTTTTTGCATTCCTAAAATCAACAAGTTTGGCTCGTTGTTGACTCTATTGAGCCAAAAGTTGATGAGTTTTTATGGTGTTGGCTAAATCACGAGTAAGGACGAATTCCTTGCACATATTATCTGAATTATGGACAAAACAAGAACGAAGTTTTTTCTGGTCATGTATATATATTTTTTTCTAGTCAAGGATACGTTTTTTCATGTTCAAGGATTTATATTTTGCAAGCCAAGGAAATATTTTTTCACGTCAGTGATAAGCCTTTTAAGGATAGAAAAATATTTTTGCCAAGTTACGGACATACTTTTTGAAGTTGTTAGTAAATGAGTGGATGTAATCTTTTTTATTACATTGAACTGTAAAGTGTTGTTTTATCATCTTTAAAATAAAAAAATATGCACTTGGAGTAAAGGCTTCAAGGGGTGGGCGCATTGCTTGCGCCCATGGGCCCATCTCCCCAGCGTTGGCGCAATTAATGGGCCCACTTCGACACTATTTAGAAAATAATTTTTCATTGAAAATTTAATAAATCCATTGGCTTTTAATCAATCCACATCATACATTCCTCATTAGTTGTAACTTTAAATATAACCATGAACGACCTCGTATAAATTAAAACTTTATAAAAAATTTATTTGGAGAAAGGTGGGCCCATGTTACCCTACACAAAATAAAATGGTGCTTGAGTTAAAATTGTGCACAATTTTTGCAAGATGACAAATTTTCCGTTTCATTTCAGTTCTTTTGACTTATTCAAAATCATACAAATAAAGAACAAACCTTGAATTCCCGTACTTCGCTGTCATGAAATCGGTCTTCTCGATTCTAATGAATAATTTATCTATTATTTGAATTCACAAATCAGCCACTATATCTCATTAGTTCAAGTGTTTGGCCACACGCAGGAGCTAATTATCACTGGCGGAAGCAACTTAACTTCCCATTTGTTGATTATCAAAAAACTGCATATTATAATACACACGTAAATCATGGATAGAGAGCACCTGTATTTTATTACCAAATCAACACAGACGTACTCAAAATATTTTAAAAAATATACAATAATGAGACATTTGGTGCGTGAATATTCACAAGATCAGGTATTGGGCCAAGTTTGAATCACGAAGCATATTAGAAAAAATACCGAACATTTCTTTATTTCATTGCAGAAAAGACTGTCAATAATCCCAGCTAAATAACGAGCTAAAAAATGGCTTCCAAATCATTTTCTCATTTAAGAAAAAATCAATGTAAAAATTATCTGAACTTATGAATAGGAGAAAAGTTTTTTCTCAGTGTGATTAAATTGATTAGCATTTCATGCATAATTCATTCTGCCAGGCTGATCGTTCGGACACTTGTGGACCGAAAATTGGGACGAGTTTTAGACCGAATTCTAGAGTGCACTCAGGCGGCACCTCTTTGCCCATAAATTTGCCAAAATCAAAATGGATTCCAGCCAAATTAACAACTACGTATTTTATTTGCAATCGTTTCTGCCGGCGTTGTCCGTTTTTTTCAATTGGGGAGTGCTTCAACCCGCGGTCAGACCTTCCACATAACACATATTCATTCATTCAAAAAGAACTAAATAAAAGTAGCGATTCTCTTGGGCGCTCAAAGATCCGGCCAACAATGTATTTTTACAATATCGGGAATAAAATAAATAAAGGAAGTTCTAAGAAAGTGTGGAAGAGTGTGGTGTTTCCCAGTATTATGTATGAATTAAATGTATTAGTGTACAGTTATGGTGAGCTCGATAAACTGGAAGTGGTACAGAATAGAGTGGCGAGATTGGAAGAAGAATGAGAGCTGTTTTGAAGTATTATATCATATCATAGTGATGTAGGCGCTGAAGAATAGGCCAGCATGGTGTGGCCTGTCGCCAATTCTTGTACTTTTCGCGACACGTTCACAAGAAATTTAAAACAGGTCCTTTGACCGGAACTTTCAAAACAGACGATTGTTTTAAATAACTACTAGACTTCTACCAGGTTCGATATGGTGCTAGGCATTTCAAGTATGAACACATATTTCCCCATGCCATTTATACTCGGAACGTCAACGATGTAATCAGGGAGGCTGATCCACATGTCGCGTGGATGAGTTGCAACGCAGTTTTTTAGTTTATAGCCGTGCCCCCCGGCATTGATTCTTGTTTCAAATTTTAGTAATCCTTCTGGGACCTTGTATAAACAATGAGTATACTTGTATACTTCAATGAGGTCCCCACGCCGACGTCGATAACTGAGGCTTGGAAGCATCAGAATCTTAAATTTTTCTTTGCCAGACTTGCCCTTCAAGCCTGGAATTATCCTTGTTGCAAGCGTATGTCATAAATATCCTAGAACTGTCTTTTTTCTTTGAACATTTTCAAAAATTTTTTTTTTCAAGTTTCGGTGACCACACGGCGTTTCCAAACTCTAGGTTCAGGAGCACGTCAGCGAAAAAAAAACAGCTTGATTGCTTCTGCATCTAGGAACTCGTATGAGCGTCTGATCAGTCCAAGAAGTTTATTGAATTTATCAGCTTGCGTTTGAATATTCCTAGGAAATTTCTGCTCCTTTTCGACATAAACTCCCAAATATTTGTCCGCGCTAGACTCTTCAATCATTACTCTCTCGATAATATTGGCCTAGAACGAATGAATGATGGACGTTGCGCGTTTTATGTTTGGACGTTTTATGTTTGTAGAAAATAAGGATGAGCTAATGAGCAAGGAGATGCCGTGCATTGGTAAGTAAGTGTGGTCTGCATGAGGCATGGATACGTCCAGCAGGGCTTGTTGGGCCAATGAACGAATGAAAAGTGACAATACGAGGAGCAGATGATTAAAGTGAGCTCAAATTAGTAAAAAAAGAAACTAATAAGAAATTTGGGTAGGAGATATATAAGCATGAAATGGAAAGAAGGGAAACCTTCAAGCTGCATCAACTGTAAGTATAAATGTGTGCATGATGGAAGTACAGGTAGGGAATTACACTTGTGCATGAGGGCAGGGGCGTCGGGTGTGAATGTACTTGATTGGTAAATGTGTGGCGTATGAGAAAGAACGACATTCTACGGTGGAGGTGATAATGAATGAGGGATCAGAGTACGTTAGTGTTGTTTTAGTGAACAAGTGAGGAGTAGATAGCAATGATCGTGCGTTCGTTTGAGGGACCAAATGGGCTGTGATTGAGAGTGCAAAGAGATATTTGGAGAGCGTGTGGAGGCTGAGGGAGAAAGAAAAAAAAAGATGTGAAGGGCAAAAAAGGGGGACAAAAGACCGAATTGATCGAGCCATATGTTTGTGTTTTTCTCCTATTTTTGAAAATGTACGTAGAAATTTTTTATTTTGAACATATTTTAGTTTCATCGGCTATTGCCGGGAACTCCTAGTTTGCTGAATGTTTTAGCTCTCATAAGAAAAGCGAAATTTCTCATTCGGTTCCCTATAATAAATTAATATGAATGAAGAGGGCAGGGTGGCTCGGTGGAGGGTAGGGTGGCCAAGTGGTTACAGTTCAGCAGAGTACCAAAATCGGCGCAGAGAGGCGCGGGTTCGATCCCAGCTCTGTGCGCCGGTTTCTGGTCAAAATCGGCGAGGAGGCTGGGCACAGCAGAATTGTAGGAGTGAGTTGCGAGTTCGAGACCGCAAAATGATGTGAATGTTCTGCTATGTTAAGAATCGGCGACAGGCCTACGGCCAACTAAACGCTGAAACCGCTATATATATACCGCTATGTGTTTTGTGATTGATCAATCTAAAGGTCTGACGGCATGTCAACTCGCTCCCAATTTCATTCCTATTTCATATACTAAAGGGTTGGTTAATTGGATAGAGCTTGTAGAGAATAGAATATATTCTATTCCAAACGTTCCAAAATTAATTTACTAGCGTAAAAGGCAGCTGCCATTGCTCTATTACCTTATATCCTTGATTATATAATGACAGATGCGAAATTATATTTTGCTAAAAATAAGATAGAATTGGCGTGTTTTGTAAGGTCATATTCAAAAAGTGTTAATTTACGGGCGCAGTGAAAGACGATTGATTCATATTTAATAATAATGGCAAGTATTTGCTGTTCGAAGTACATGTTAGAGTTCAATAACAAAATACCTTATAAACCATATGATGAAATAATTACTTGATTGAAATTGATGATTTCATCGTCAATCCATATGTATTGCAGTAAACTGTTGCAGATTTCAAATTAATTTATTTTATATTTTGGAAGACGAATGTACAAATTATTATATATCTGTTCAATAATTCTGGCAGTGTAGCGAAAGTATTATTTTTGTCTAGAACAGATCTAGGAAACATTTGAGATCTGGCATCATATGATCATATTAGCAGTCCACAGCTGAGCCACCGGTTCTAAGTTGATACGTATTTTTCTGTACTTTTAACAAAATGCAGGGACTTTCTTTTGCTAGCATCAAGAAACATCCTTCGGTGAGTCCTTTTGTAGCATTTTCTAGCTTATTTCAGCGTTTTTGAAGCATTGGTTGTTTAATTTAAGACGCACGGAAGGTTGCCTGCCTTGAAATTTCTCGTCTTCTCGCCCCGTAGAAAAGTGTGTATCAGCTTATGGATAAATCCAGGATAATTGGAAGTTGGAACAATTATCAACTCCTTTCAAATGTTCCATCTTATTCCAAGATTTAATTTCATTTTTATTGATTCGAAAAAAGTATTCCTAAGATTAAAGCTGAATTGATTTATTGTACAAGTTTTAGCTACTGTATATGTCATGCTTGAGCATAGGTACTCTAACCTTGCAGTGGCTGGCTGGCTCTGGCTGCAAGCCTGCTAAGATCATTATTCATTAAGATGACATAATTTAAAATGCAGTAATAACTAATAAGGGACAATTTTTAGCATTTTAAAAATAAATTCTCAACCTGAAACATTTCATTAACAAATTTGGGCTCATTTAAAAGGTCATTGTTATTTGTTAGGGCTACTGTATACCTATATCAATTTGTATGACATCATTGACATCTCCAAATAAATTCAAATTATTCCATATGCTATTCATAAGGTGGCAGAAGCAGAAAAAAACCATCCCAAATTACCCCTGGAAATGGAGTAATCTGGGACACGCGAAATAAAATTCAATTTTAAAACATAACCAGTGGTTCCCAAAGTGGGCAATATTGCCCCCCTAGGGGCGGTGGAAAGATTTTGGGGGGCAATAAGGAAGAAGAGAGCGGTAGTCCAAACTCCAAAGTCAATGTCAGAAGTTTGAATGTTTGTTTGACGATTTGTACACAACATGTGCAGCAGTGCAGGCTGCAGCACATGATTCCCAGCAATGGTTTTTTCACCCAGATCTGTTTTTTAACCTCTAATGGGTTAATATCATGGACAAATTAACGGTCAGACTCGAGGCGGTCTCACGGCCAATTTCTAAATTAAATGATCATGGAATGTCTCTCAAACTAATGAACTTAACTCGATGAAACTTAGTACACATATTCACTAGGACCTAACAATAAGGTTTTGCTCATGAAAATTCTTTTGAATTTTGCCATCGTTTATTTTTGCCATAGTTATATGGCAATACGGGCCAAAATTCACAGTGATCAAGTAATTTCTTCCAAACTAATAAACAGATTTAAACTAAATTTGAATTTACAGTCCTAACTACCAAACGGTAATGATGAGCTCGTGAAAATTTTTTTGATTGTGCCTTTGTTCGCGAGTTGTTTTTTCATTTCATCTTCATTCGTGATTTAAATAGCAATTCGTGCTTAAATTTGCTGTAATCAAGAAATTTTTTCCAAACTACTGAACAGATTTGAACGAAACTTTGTATTTAAATACCTAACCTCGGCAATGGTGATGTTTACAATTTTTTCTTTTTGCCTTCTTTTGCGAGTTATGCGGCTATACGTATACCGGGTTACGGCTCTTGGTTAAACCGGCCGGTAGAAAATAGCCACTTGTTTCTTCTATATCTTGCAAACGAAAGCAAGATAGAAAAATTGTCACAAGCTAAACATCACTGTTGAGAGGTTATGTATTTATATACAAAGTTTCTTTGAAATCTGTTCTGTAGTTTAGAAGAAATTTCTTGTTCACCGCGAATTTAAGTGACAAATTAACTGGCAATATGGGCCGAATATAAGGAAGTGTGAAATCAAGAATGACGGTGAAATGAAAAAACTCGCAAACAAAGGTAAAGATGAAAAAATGTTATAAGCTAAAAAATCACCGCTTGGTAGTTACGAATGTATATTCAAAATTTCGTTCAAAGTTCAATAGTTTGGAAGAAATTCTTTGATCAATGCAAATTTCAGCCTGTTTTGCAATATATGCGCAACTCACAAATGAAGGTGAGAGTTGAAAAAATTTACAAGCTAAACATCACCATTAGGTTCTGATGAATATGTGTTCCAAGTTTCATAGAGCTGCGTTAATTAGTTTGGGCAATTTACTTGATAATTGAATTTGGAGATTGGTTGTGAGACCGACCACGATCAAGTCCGGCCGTAAATTTGCCCGCGACGTCCTTGGCTTCTAGTGCTGAAACAGTTAAAACAGCTGAAAAACATGTTGGTTCACTAAATGGGGTTCTATTTGTGAAATACACATTTGTGTTTAACCTATATCTTTTAAAATTGCAGCGTACTTAATTTCAAGAAAGTGGCGTATGTCTGGGGGGGGGGCGATAGAAATTCACTAGGGAGCCAAAGGGGGCGCCAGCCTGAAAAAGTTTGGGAACCACTGATTTAAACCATGCAAAATGAACTCCATTACCAAATGGGGTAATAAGGGATGGGCCGTGAGGGGGAAATCAGGATTACGCCAGGATAGTCCCACATTTTGTAGAAATGTTGTAGCAGCTAAACTAATCAAAATGCTGCAAAACTAAAAATAGTGGAGTAAATTTCAACATTTTTAATATCTATGTGGCATAAAGTAAGTTAAGAAATTGTACATTTAAAACCTCTAAAAAATACCTGAAAATATGTGTGAAAAATGATTTTGAAAATGTACCTTGGCTAAGGTCTGTAGCAAAAAAATTTGCCGTATCAGAAAATTTTACTTGCATAACAGTTGCACACAGGTGTTGGCTTGAAAACGTGATCGACAAAATTCTCATCTCATTCCAGAAAAAAATTGTGGCCATTTCCACAGGATGGGGTAATAAGGGACACCCCTAAAAATGCATTTACAGTATAACTTTGATTAGCAAAGGCTCCAGTTAATGGAAAAATCAATTAACAACAAAAAAAATTTTGATTATATTTACCTCGCTCAGCAAAGAAAAATTTCAGATGAAAAATTAATTAATCACAAAATTGTGCATAGAATGCCATAGATAGAATTGTGCACTGGACAACATGAAATGAAAAGTAATTAACCTAAACTATGATTTATTTCTCCAAAAACTAAAATGGTTGTCAGTAGGATATTTCTTTCTGTTTCAGGTATGTTTTTTTTTACAATTTTTTGTTAGTGAAATCACTTGACCCAATTAAAATGGTGTGAAATTACAAGCTGCCCTGTAAGCTTACAGCTAAAAAAAGTGCTATATGGCTGCTGATATGAAGTTTGTAGTGGACAAGCTTGTTGTAAATGCTCAATGGTATGTTCATGGATACAATAATATCACATCAATAATACGGTAATGTATGGATATGGTAATATCATATTGATAAAGGAAAAACGAGTAAAAATTACAGATAAAATACAATTATTCTAGATCTACATCATCTACAAAGGAAAAGAAGACTTATGAGTACAGTTAGTAATAGATGATTACACACTCTGCATGCTTCAAATGTTTTACAATTAGGTTTTATTTCAAGTGTCCCAGATTATCCCGTTCCCAGGGGTAATTTGGGACGCTTTTATTTTATGTCTGGCGCCTTATGAATGGCATATGGAATTTTCTTCAGATGCCATATGATAGCCCTCGCAAAGAGCTATAAAATGAACCCAAACTTGTTTATGAAATGTTTCATAGTAAGAAGTTATTAACGAATAATGCTCAAAACCGTCCCTTATTACCCCGTTCGATGGTACTTTAAACAAAAGTCCTCCTCAGGCTCCTCTCCTTTTGTAGATGATGTAGATGTAGAATAAATGACACTTTTGTGATTTTTACTTGGTTTTTTCCTTTATTGACATATTACCTTTACCATAATCTGAGGAGTATGACTGTATGATCTATTAGAATTTTCCTGAGCAGTGAGGCTGATTTTGACCAAATTTCAAATTGATCCCTCTGTAAATTACCGAGATAAAATTTAGGGTAGATGCTCCCCTTAATGAGTACACATAGAAGGATTTTGCAAACACACAACTTAAAGGTGGTGCAAAGCCATGAAAAAATCACAAAAACATGAATTTTAACACAATTTTGACTAATGGTGGATTTTTGAGACAGAGCTATCCTTGTTTTTCTTAAACAGCAAATATTTCAAACACCTTGACATATTGGTAACTTTTTATCACTAATGCGGCAAGGTTCAAAAACAACCAACTCTCTTTCATGGCCTGTTATCATCATAGATGTGGTAATTAGCAGCCATTTTAGGTACTAATGATGTAATTGTATTGAATATCAAGTCAATGTGAAACTAAATATTTATTGATAGGCAGTGAAGAAAATAAAGATGAAATACAACTAAATGAACTAATTATCATTTCAAGATAACAATGGAATCCAATAAAGTAACCTACAGACTTGCAGATAAATATTCAACAGTGAAATCCTTGAGCCAACCTAGGCAGATGTGGAGGGGTGGGGCAGGGAATTGTGCATCGGTTAATAATAATAATAATAGTGGTCTCAGCGTTTAGTAGGCCATAGGCCTATCGCCGATTCTTAATATCACAGAACATTCACAGCATTTTGCGGTCTCAAACACGCAACTCGCTGCTACAATTCTGCTGTGCTTAACCGCCCGGCCTCCTCGCCGATTCTGACCAGAAACTGGCGCACAGAGCTGGGATCGAACCCACGCCTCTCTGCGCCAATCCTGGTGCTCTGAACTGTAACCACTGGGCTACCCTGCTTAACTTGCTTATGAGGCTAGATGAACCTCTTGGTATCAGTTGATTCTTGCCATATTTAATTTACTGATTTCTAGATTAATAATAAATCTTATTTTCACATTATTACATCAATAAATGAGGTTAGCTGTCAAAAAGTTACCATTACCGTACAGTCAAAATTACGCTGACATTCAAATTTTTTGTGACTTACAATGGCTTTATGCTACCTACCTCTAAAAATTGTTTATTTGGAAACAGGGTTGGCAATGATTAAATCGAAATGATTAAATCATGTGATTAAATCACTTGATTTTTTTATAAAAAAATCATGATTTTTTTTATTTTTTTTTTATTTTTTCATAAATTTAAATATATTGAGTGGCAGTCTTTAATTTATATTGAGGTATTGTTATTCATGGTTTAGTATGAATGTACTATGAATGACAAATTGGTGTATAAACTTGTTGCCTTTAATGTGTATTAGGTTCCAATAAATTGAATGTTTTTGGTACAGAGGCATCAAGTGTGCAATACATTGTACGTAGCTAGCAGCTCAGCTAATTCTTATAAGGCTATAAGTAGTCTTTACCTATTTGACTATTTGTTATATATTGATTACAATATACAATTTAAATGTGTTAGCTAGCTTATACAGGGTGGGGCAGAACTTATTGAACAGTTTGAGGCAAAATAAAAGGGTAATGGAGGTACATAAAGAAGAAAGTTTATTTTCCTCAAGATTAGCATAACATACCATTTAAAATACTTATGTTTTGAAAACACTATCAGGAAGATGGGGTTTGTTAGCTGCATTACACAGTTGGAGTCGTTCTCGGAATTTTCTACAGCACATTCACACATATGGCGAGGTTTGGCCATAACCTCTGCTGCAATAATCCATTCAATCGGTTCTGCCCCACCCTGTATATTGAAAGGTTGAGATTGTATTGACCTTTTAGGCAATTAGAAAGATTTTCCACCCTAATACGAGTATTCTAATTAAAATATTTAATTTCAATCTTTAAATATGTGAATTTGAAACTAGAAACAAAATAATTACAATTATAAGACTATATATTAAACAATTATTAAATGCAGTGAATGGATATAAAATATTTGAATTGTGCACATGTTTATTTCAAACAGTATTAGATTTTCTCATAACTTAAGTCTCGTTTCAAGTCCTATGAGGTTTGTTTGTTTATGGTTCAGTTTATGTTTATTATTGGTTTATTGGTCTGAATTGAATGGGAACAGTGCAGTCAGTCACTCAGTCACTACTAGTCGGTGTGCATAGAAGGTAGAGTCTGGTAGATTTATAGGACATAAAACTAGTAGATCATTTTAATTAGCAGCTGTCCACATGAAAAAAAAAAATATTAGTTGGATAGTAAAAAAATGGTAAGTAGATCCACTCTACTGTGCAATTTTTAGAACAATTGCTTGCTTTCAATTTTTAATTGCATGTGTATTGGTTTGCCTATTTCTATTCTAATCTAATTAAAGCCATTTTTCAGTTGATTCCATTGTACTTCTGCCTGGGTGCGGGCTGCCTCATGGCTACGCTGTACACGGCGCGTCTGGCCCTCAAGAATCCTGACGTCTCCTGGAATAGGAAAGTGGATCCCAATGAGGCGTACCGCACCAAGCAGTATAAAGTAAGAGCTTATCTTTCAATTCTGTATTGATTTATTGAAAGTTTTTCCATGTTCATTAATATTCCATGATGATATTCCCTTCACATCAGATATTTGTCATGGCGGCATGCAATTCTTGCAGCTACTTGTTCCGCTGAAAACTAAGGTATTGTTAAGAATGAGTGTGCTTGTCTAGTATTGCTGCATCTGTCTGGTATTACAACATTTTTGTACTGCTTTTATTCTAATTTCTGCTACTGAATACCAGCAACTACTGATGAAGTAAATAAAATGCCAAAAAACTTTCACTAAATATAATATTCTAAAAAATATTTAAATATTTTATAAAAAATATTAAATAAATTATATTAAATACTAATAAAAATAAAATAATATTCTAAAAATACACTAAATAAAATTCTAGTCAATATTCTTTGAATTTCTAGGAAAATGGTTTTATTCAAATCTATAAATTCATAAATTCGTTGAACAATTAAATTTCAGTGGTTTAAGAAAATTTTATTGATCAAAATTCATCATTGAGCGAAGACTAATTTTACAAAGAAATTTTGCCTGAGCTGAGAGGTCCTCAGTATTTGTGTATACCTTAGAACCAGCAACTGTTCTATTATTAAAAACCATAATCATTTGCCTGCAAGCATTTATTTCCCATTGGAAGCAAATTCATTCTTTAATATGACTCATATTTTTCAACATTGATTAACAAGAAACGTAGTTGAAGAAATTTGTTCTCGAGTTTCTGTATTCTTTATTGATTTTTTCTTCTCTCGATGTGCCTTTTTTTCTTCTTGTCCGTTAATTCCTTTAAATGTGTTAGCAATACATGCACTCGCATTAATTAAAAATAGCATGCTTGTCCTTTGATTCTCTTAGCTTTATAATCGTCGCATTGGGAATTAATTGTCCAGAAATGTGCTTCTTTTAGTCCTGTGTATACTTGTATGTGATGCTGATTACATTTTGCTTTTTTATGTGGTATTTAAAGGGCTTAACCAAATTTAATGCTAGATTTCATTAGGATATATGTTCTATTTATTTTATCTAGTTTTTCTTAGAAGGCTATTACTAATTAGCTTTTGCTTGTCTTGTTATTCATGTTTTTTATTTATCACCCTCACCATAATCATTCATGCTTTGGAGTCAAAAACGTTAATAAACGGATGCCTTTTATAGTATTAATGGGACTCGTTACCCTGATCAGAAAAGTCGTATTTACCCTAAGTTGCAGGATTTGATTTTGTAGTCCCAAGTGCTGTTTTAGAAGGAAGGAGAAACGAGAAAAAGAATGTTTGCCATTTTTTTTTCTCATCACAACTAAATTTTCTTGATTCAAATCTCTTGCATGTCTTTTAGATTGCTGTAGTATTTGTCGTAGAAATCAAAATTGAATTGAGTAGTTTATCAAAATTGTAAAATGTGTTTGAAAAAAACCTTTGCTGTGCATCTCGTTGGTAGTTTCTGACTCTTAAGGCAATGGATGAAGCTTAGTCTAGCAAATTCCATGCTTAGCAATGTGTTTCCTTGCAGTTCTATAATGCGCGCATTGACTGGAAGACCTACGAGTGCCCGGCTCCTGATTTCGAAAAATCTGAGTGATGCCGAAATCGTAACGTCGTTTACAGCTTTGCATCACAGCCACGCTCTACTTTTGCTTCTGTCTCACGCCACTGTCATGCCTGTCAAGTCTCTGTCACACGCCTGTTGAGTCTCTGTCACACGCCTGTTGAGTCTCTGTCACACGCCTGTTGAGTCTCTGTCACACGCCTGTTGAGTCTCTAGCCTGTTGAGTCTGCCTCACGCCTGTTGAGTCTGCCTCATGCCTGTTGTCTCTGCCTCATGCCTGTTGTCTCTGCCTCATGCCTGTTGAGTCCCTGTCACACGCCTGTTGAGTCAGGTCACACGCCTGTTGAGTCCCCGTCACACGCCTGTTGAGTCTCTGTCTCACGCCTGTTGAGTCTCAGTCACACGCCTGTTGAGTCTCTGTCTCACGCCTGTTGAGTCTCAGTCACACGCCTGTAGAGTCTCTGTCACACGCCTGTTGAGTCTCTGTCACACGCCTGTTGAGTCAGGTCACACGCCTGTTGAGTCTCAGTCACACGCCTGTTGAGTCTCAGTCACACGCCTGTTGAGTCTCTGTCTCACGCCTGTTGAGTCTCAGTCACACGCCTGTAGAGTCTCAGTCACACGCCTGTTGAATATCAGTCTCATGAATGGGTTGCTCGCAATATCGTTGCGCTCTTGTGATGCCTGAATTGATTGTGTTGCACCTGTTTCGTGTCCATCTCATACATTTTCACGTTAGGCTTTATTCCGAAAGCTGACATCATGCATGCTTGCTACTCCCCGCCTGTTAATTTTATTCTTTGTATAGCATGGTCGACTGTGAACCCTGAGTTGATAGGTGTGAAACAACGGATTTTTATTTTGGTTTGATATTAGCTCTGCAGTTGAGTATAAGTTTTGAAACACCATTCACGTTAAACTTGCATGCCTCTCAGACGTGAGATGTTGACCATGTATGATTGAGACTCGCTGGACACGTGAAGCTTGTCTGAGATTACACAGCCAAAATTGAGATTGAGCAAAAGCGAACTTGTAGCGGAATGAGTAGTGGAATGAAAGTTAGCAAAGGACAGATGCAGAGGTAAAGTAGTCTGGCCATCCTCTCCTTGGTCAATGCATGGTGCATAGAGCATAGCTGCTTCTAGATTATATGTTCATGTAGATCGAAGTATTTTGTTCTCTGTAAAGTAACGCTACTCACTCTATATCATTCGTCATTTATAAATATCTACATTGTCTGATTAAAGTCTAAATTTTAGTCAACAATTTTAATGTAGAGTTTACTCATCGATCTTCGCCGTGGTAAGCTATTAGATAATGCAATTCGGTCGACCACTTTCCGTAAGTAATAAAGTTCTTAAATTAAAACTAAATTGAATTTTCAGAGATAGTCAATTCATTTTTTCTTTCATCTGATGGCGTTACAGGTGCCTTGAGTTCGGCCTTGTCAGATCTCGATCTGGAATAATATTATATATTTATTGTAGATACAATTCACAATTTATTTCCCTTCTCCTGAATCTAGTGTAGGGTACAGGATTTACTCTATTCTGATGATGAGCACTATAGGTTTTATGATAGGTACCTTATAGTGCCCTGCCTTCGTTCCAATATGGCTTGAAAATAACACGGGTATATAGGGTACACATTTATTGATTGAATAAAATGAATCGGGATGCGTTTATTTACATCCTTTTATTTTGTGCCTTTGTTGCTTCTGATCAATCTCTTGAGACGTTTTTATAGTATCCAGTTGATTTTTCTTGTGGACATCGTACACTACTCATGAAGTTTGACAAGATTTTTCATTGGTGATTGAATTTAATGGCTTTTACAACGATGCTAAATTAATGTGTGCAAGAAAAATTTTCATGGCTTGATAATATGAAATTTTATGTTATTTTGTCCATGTCACGTTTTCCTTTGTTTAAAACGTTGAATCCAACTGTGGCATTTTTTTTACTAAACTTCAAGCGTATCATTGGTAGATCAGCATGACTCGGTAGATGAGATCAGCATGACTCATCAGTGGTAGATCAGCATGACTTTGACTCGGTAGTCGCCTGTTTTTTAAAAAATGAATTAAATAACTCCGTGTGTGAATGTAAGAAATGAGTGATCTCTACACAACTGAGAGATGTGCTCCTTCTCGTAAGTAAACTTTGACGCTTCTAATTCATGAACGAATGATCATTATTGTTTTAACAATTAGATCTCCTAACGAATAGGCTAACGCTTTAATCACAATAGATATGCAGTTGGGATAAAGCAAGGTTTGAGCACTTACATCATGTCCAGATGCTAATTTGACTTTTAACCCATAAACGGGCAAGTTACCATATATGGTCACTTGAAATTGCCTCACAAAAAGCCCCACCACGGCTTCATATTTGTGTTTGCGGCTTCCTTATAATGCCTCAGTCAATCACTAATTATCTGACCATCGTTCCATCCATAGCCCGACCACCTATCGTACCCAAAAATCAAAATATGAGCATCTGAATAAAGTCTTGACTCGGACAATGAAATTGACACTCTTTCCGCATTTTTTCAAAAAGGTGGAAGCATCAATATATATTTAATTATTCAAGGTAATTTGATTGAAAGGAATTGAATTAAATTGTTATGTTATTAATTTTTTCATCTGCAAAAACTAAATTTTAATTATAAAAAAAAATTTCTCGTGTAGTGACCGCATTTAATAAATTCTTAAGTGCAATTCAAACCTCCAATATGCAAAATTTTAAAGCGTACATACAAATAAATATTTTGTATAATACTTCATACTTTCTTGAACCAGTTTCTGAAATTTTAATTTCTGGATATTTCAATGCTTGCCCTCTAAAGGGTTAAATGCATGGTTGTACTATGTAAGGTTGACCCACGAGAAGTTCCGTCTTTTAGTTCAGCTTTCTTGTTACGTCACTGAGATCGAGAAACGTAAACAAGCCCGTCGTTCCCATGACGGATTGGTTGACTGGTTTGATCGCGTTTCTTTGATTGGTTAATGCCCGTGACGTCACTGAGATCAGTGACGTCACAGGCGAACAACGAACGTTATCCGCAAAAATGAGCTTCTGATGGGTCAACCTTATACTAGTTCAACCATGATTAAATGTATCCTACGGTATCGCGTAATAAATCCTTCAATCTTTCCCGTGAGAGGAGTCAACTTTGACAGCAGTGGAATGTTGATCATATTTCGTGGACGCAATTTCGAAAAAAGCTTTTTTTTTCGTTGCTATGCAATCATTTTTTTTAATGTAATTGAACAGATAATTTGGTGTAGCCTTCAATTTAATTATTAAAGATCAGCAATGTTCTCTGCATTAGGTGAACGTTTAGAAAGAAAAAATATGGGTAAACATTCAGTTCGCTAAATTTTTTTGTGGCTGATGCGGTCGGTCTTAAATGGCCAGTCTATGAAAAATATTTTATTTAATAATTAATTTGAAATATTTTTCGACTAAGCGAAATTTTGTTCTTGTAAAATACCGACGCTTGAAAAGATCTTTGGCGATGCTAGGAAAGTTTTAACGATGAAAAGCATAACCGGATCGAGTCCCTTCTAAAGGCAAACAAAAATATGCTCACCACATCTGTGGCCTCGGCAAAGTGTTATTAACGTAGGTGCCAGTTACACTTTAATCGGTGGTATTATTGCCGCTTGCGTAAATCAGTATTCCACGATGGAGTGAATAATTCTGCCTGCTACGTTCAGAATAAAAGTTGATTTATAAAATATTTTTCATCCTCATTATTATTCCATGATATTTCCTTCGCAGGAGATATTTATTTATCATGGAAGCATGAAATTCTTATATCTACTTGTTCCATTGAATACTAATTGGTAATGTTGAAAATGATTCTGCTTGTTTCTATTGTCTTAGTAATGTAATTGAACTACCTTTTTCCTACCAATTTAATTTTCTTTCCCTAGAATTTTTAATATGAAGAGTCAGCAAACTTGTCAAATTATTGGTAATTTTTCCACTTTTTTGGACTTATTAATTTTCTTTCAACAAATTTATCAATTTTTTGCTTCAATCAAAATGTTTCTCTGGTCAGGGCATTATTTCTCAAGATTATTTGGCAATTATTAATCATTCATAAATGTTCCAGCATCTGCTCAAGAAATTAAATGTAGAAATATTACCCAGAATCTTGAAATAACAACTAAGCTTTCCATGCTCTTGAAAGCCTGTATGGTTTCATGCATTTCAAATTAGTAGCTTAATTTTTCTGCTTCAGTTGAGCTGGATATTTGGTAAATATTTGTTGATCTTGGGAAGCTGAAAATTTTAATTACAATTTTCTAGTATTGCTTCATCTGGTATCCTAACATTTTTATTGCTTTAATACTAATTTTTACTATTGAATACCAGAAACTACTGATGAAAGAACTCAAATGCAAAAAAAAAACTTTCACTAAATAATAGTCATCAATATTCTTTGAATTTCAAGGAAAATGTTTGTAATCATTTCTATAAATTCATAAATTTTGGGTAAACAATCAAATTTTATTGGTTTAAGAAAATTTTATTGATCTATAAATGTGAATGGGTGGCGACTAATTTGTACAGGGAATTTTACCCAATCTGAGAGGTCATTAGTATTTGTATACCTCAAATAGAAACTTACATTATTGAAAACCATTGTCATCTGCCTGCAAGCATTTATTTCCCATTGGAAGCATGTTTTTTCTTTGATATTATGATTAATAATTTTCAACATTGATTAACAAGAAACTCAGTTGCTGAATTTTGTTCTCAAGTTTCTGTTTTATTTATTGATTTTTTTCCTCACTTGATGTGCTTTTTGTGTTCTATGCTGGAATATATGATAAATTCCTGGAAATATGTTAACACTACATGCACTCGCATCACTAGAAATAGCATGCTTATTCTTTGACTTACTTAGCTCTATAGTCGCATTAGGATTTAATTGTCAAGAAACGTGCTTCTTTTATAGTTATGTGTATACGTGTATGTGATGCTGATTACGTTTGCTATATTACCTATGTGGTATTTTAATGGCTTAGCCAAATTTAATGTGATGATTTCAATAGGATATATGTTTGATTTTATTTGATTCAGTTTTTGTTAGAATGCTATTAATGTTTAGCTTATGCTTGTCATGTTATTCATGTTTTTATGTATCAGCCTCAACGCAATCATTCATGCTTTGGAGTGAAAAACGTTTATAAACGGATGCCTTTCATGGTATTAAAGGGACTTTTTCCCCTGATAAGAAAAATCAAATATGCTCTTATCTTTCACAATTTAATTTTGCAATACCAAATGTTGTCAATTCCAAAGGAAAAGATAAACGTGTAAAAGAATGTTTGCCTACTATTTTGGTTTCCATTTTTTCACGTTGCAACCAGATTCTCTTTATTTCAATCTTTTACACGTCTTTTTCTATGATATTCTCAAGATTGTTTTGCAATCAAAACATTGACGTTATTTCTTATTACAGATTGCGGGAGTATTTATAATAAAAATCAAAATTTTTATTTGTCGTAAAAATCAAAATTTTATTCTTTGTAAAAATCAAAATTTATCGTATAAGTAAAAAAATTTTTAAAAGTGATAAAAAACATGAAGTGCATCTTCTTGGGCGTTTTTGACTCTGAAGCAATGGACGAAGCTTAGTCTAGCAAATTCCATGCTTAGCAATGTGTTTCCTTGCAGTTCTATAACACGCGCATCGACTGGAAGAACTACGAGTGCCCGGCTCCTGATTTCGAAAAATCTGAGTGATGCCGAAATCGTAACGTCGTTTACAGCTTTGCATCACAGCCACGCTCTACTTTTGCTTCTGTCTCACGCCACTGTCATGCCTGTCAAGTCTCTGTCACACGCCTGTTGAGTCTCTGTCACACGCCTGTTGAGTCTCTGTCACACGCCTGTTGAGTCTGTCAGTCTCACACACGCCTGTTGAGTCTCTGTCAGTCTCACACACGCTTGTTGAGTCTCTGTCAGTCTCATGAATGGGTTGCTCGCAATCTCGTTGCGCTCTTATTATATGTTTCAATTGTGTTGCGTCTGTTCCCTGACCGTCTTTCACATTTTCACGTTAGGCTTCATTCTCAAAGCTGGCCTTGTGTATGCTTGCTTCTGTCTGCCTGTTTTCTTCTGTCCGCCTGTGTTCGAACCTTAAGGGGGGGGGGGTATACCCTAATACTTTCGGATTTGGCTTTTCCGGTTTTTAGTCTCATCTTGAAGCTGACATTCTGCCCTATCCAACGGTACCATTGCCATCTCTGTACGCTGATTTATGCTTTCACGACTGATCATGAAAGGGGGGCGGGTGGGGGAGTTCTTTAACAAATTAGATAGTAACTAATTCGGTGCCAGCACTAAATACAGTGTTTGCTTGAGGTGCAGCTCAGTAACCCACCTGGCGATGTATGAGGAGGTGCGCATGTAGTCGCTCCCACCATCCTTGAGTAGAATTAAGCTCCAGAAACGTTTAGTTTCGTATCCTTGCTACATTGAGTGCCTATTGCGATGCGGGCTGGACTTAGTCACGCTCTCCTGAACATTCACAGTTATTGTCACGGAAAACGTATCTCCTCCTAGAGTTTTGAAGCTACCGCGATGAGACACACACCATTCGATTCGTAAAGACCATACCTATCGAGTAACGAAGCCCTTTTTTAGATTTGTGCATAGTTTGGATTCAAAATGGGGGGGGAGGGGGGAAAATTTGAAGAAAATGAGAAGAAAACGGAGAAATGCGTGTATAAAACTAAGGCAAAAATCAAAAAATCGGACCTCGTTACTCGATTGGTATGGTCTTTACGCATCGAATGATATGCGTCTCAATGTTGTAGCTTAAAAACCCTAGGAGGAGATAGATTTCTATAGTACCCCTTTTTGTCCGTTTTCTATGAATTTCACGTTTTCTATTAATTTTTCCAAAAAAAATCATACGAACAAAATTTTCTTGTATTTTGGTTTTACATATATGTGTGAAGTTTCAGAAAGATCCGTTAGTAAATGTGGAAGTTTTTCTGGAGGGCATACCCCCCTCTTAATCCTCTACCGCCGTAGGTATGTCACTCTCCGGGAACATAACTTTCAACTTAAATTATACGTAAACTATTGATTGTAGCAACCTGAGGACGTTTGTACGCAACAGAGAACATTTTAAAGTTGTCGTACGTGGCGGCAACCATCAGTGCAAGTCATTTTGCGCTCACTAGAACGTATCCTTTTTGGGAAGTAGGCGCGTGACAATATTGCTCCGGTTACTCATATCAGGCGGTAGAGGGTTCAGTTAATTGGAGTGCAACGTTTGTGTGATACAACGGACTTGTATTTCGGTTTGATGTCAGCTCTACAGTCGAGAATAAGGTTTGAAATGCCATTCACGTTGAACTTGTATGCCTGTCTGGTAGTATAAGATGTGCTACCATGTATGATTGAGACGCGCTGGACATGTGAAGCTTGTTTGAGATTACGCAGAAATTCAGCAAAAGCAAACTTGTAGTGGAATGAAAGTTAG
Organism: Hyalella azteca; assembly: GCF_000764305.2. NCBI lineage: Eukaryota > Metazoa > Arthropoda > Malacostraca > Amphipoda > Hyalellidae > Hyalella > Hyalella azteca. The sequence continues at coordinate 20,419 of NW_025931296.1, forward strand.
CAAAGGACAGATGCATAGGTAAAGTTGTCTGGTCCATCCTCCTTGGTCACTGCATGGTGCATAGAGCATTAAGCTCTGCTTCTAGATTATATGTTTGTGTAGATCGAAGTATTTTGTTCTCTGTAAAGTAACACTACTCACTCTATATCATTCATCATTTATTACTATCTTCATTGTCAATCTGATTCAAGTCTCAATTTTAGTAAACAGTTGAGTAACAATTTTTGAACAATTTCAGTTACAAACTTCTTGAATAAAAACCAAATTGAATTTTCAGAGATATCGTCAATTCATTTTTCTTTCATCTGATGGCGTTACAGGTGCCTTGAGTTTGGCGTTGTCAGATCTCGATCTGAATAATATTATATATTTATTGTAAATACAATTCACATTTTATTTTCCTTTGCCTGAATCTAGCGTAGCGTACAGGATTTCTTCTATTCTGGTGATAGGCACTATAGGCATTTCAATACCTTTAGGGCCCTGCCTTCGTTCCAACATAGCTTGAAAATAACGGGTAGGTACAAAAGGTTCACATTTATTGATTGAATAAAGTAAACCGGGGATGCGTTTTTTTCATCCTGATAATATTCTCTGAAAAACTTTATTTTGTACTTTTGTTGCTTCTGATTAAGCTCTTTTTTTTAATTGCTTTTTTTACAGTATCCAGTTGATTTTCCTTGTGGACATCTTATAGTGCTCTTCAAGTTTGATAAGCTTTTCATTGTTGATTCAAATTCATTATTCTTAGCGTTTACAACGATGCTTAATTCATTTGTGCAACAAAAATTTCGATTTGGCATGATTGTATGAAATTTGATGTTAGCATCTTGTTTAATGTCACGTTTCCCTTCGTTTAGGACGTTGAATCAAAATGTGGGAATTGTTTTACTTAACTACACGCGTTTCAATGGTAGATCAGCATGAATGAATTTTTTACTCGGTAGTTGCCTATCATTTAGTGGTCTGTAGATAAAATAGATTAACTAACTCCGTGTGTCATGCTAAGCGACTGAGAGATGTGCTCCTTCTAGTAAGTGAACTTTGACGACTCTATTTCATGAACGAATGCAGATAATTTTTTTCAGCAATCGAATCTCCCAACGAATAGAATAGAAGTGTCGCCACTGAAGAAATAGGCCCATGGCCTGTTGCCGATTCTTGTACTTTTCGTGACTTGATTCACAAGGGATCCGGCCTATGGAACCCGATCTTTCCATAACTGACTATTGATTGAGATAGCTACTGGACTTATTACGAGGCCCGTAAGGTGTTAGGCATTTCAAGACTGAACATATGCTCCTGCATAGCTTTGAATAGCTTAACGCATTAATCACAATAGATATGCAGTTAGATAAAGCAAGGTTTGAGCACCTGCATCATCTACAGATACTAATTTGACTTCAAAATGTATCATACGGTATCCCGGTAATAAATCTTCCAATCTTTCCCATGAGAGGAGCCGACTTTGACGTCAGTGGATTGTTAGAGATCACGTTTCGTGAACACAATTTCGAAAAAAGCGTTTTATCGTTGCTATGCAATCCTTTTTGTTGATGTAATTGAGCAGATATCGCGGTGAAGCCTTCATTTAATTATTATAGATAAGCAACGTTCTCTTTATTATAACGTTGAGAAAGAAAAATATGGCTAAACGTTCAGGTCGCTAGCTTTTTTTTAGCTAATGCATTTGATCTCAAATGGCTAGTCTATGAACAACTTTTATTTAGTAATTAATTTGGAATATCTCTCGACTTGACACTTGATTTTGTTCTTGTAAAATATCCACGCTTGAAAAAGGTCTTTGGTGATGCCAATAAAGTTTTGGCGATGAAAAGCATAACCGGACAGAGTCGCTCCCGAAGGGAAACAAAAATATGCCAGCCACATCTGTGGCCACGCACGGTAAAGTGTTAACGTAGGTGCCCAGACTTACTTTAATCTGTGGTATTATTGCCGCTTTCCTAAATCAGTATAACACGATGGACTGAATAATTTTGCCTGTTACGTTCAGAATAAAAGGCGGCCTCTACACCCAATGTCCGGCAGAAATTAGGTGTCGAAAAAGCGCGGGAAACTTGTGCAGAGGAGCTGCGTCATTAGTGGTACCCAAACACGATGGAATGCTTTTGAATTTGGTATGCAAATTGCATATAATATAGCCGTTTTAGCGATTTTTAGGCCGTAGGCCTGTCGCTGATTATTAACATTGCAGAGCATCCACAGCATTACTAGCAGCTCACTGCTTCAAATTCTCTATTTTTTAACCGCCCCGCCTCCTTGCCGATTCTGACCAGAAACTGGCGCACAGAGCTGGGATGGAACCCGCACCTCTCTGCTCCAATCTTGGTACTCTGTACTTTAATTAACGCCTTTCCATGCACAATACCTTTAATCGGCTTTAATTTTTATGTCACGTGTAGTTTGATGTTGATGCATCTTGTGCGAGTATGTTTTCTTTTCTTATGCTTATCTTCGTTTCGTTGCACTCGCCGCACGTTTTCAACGCACTGACAATTTTGAAAACTTCCTCCCTCTGCTAGGCGTTGGATGATTTTTAGTCGAGAAATGAGCGACTTTGAAACAACCTTTTCGGTGCCGTTAAATTTTTATTCTCTGGTACGAGATTACTTCAGACATCATGCGTAATCAAACCTCAGTATCGAGAAGCATGCATACACACTCTCTGTGTCGTCCACGCTTTGTACAACGGCATTTTAGCCATTGAAGACTTCTCGGAATTTATAACTGACTTTTCCGCATGATGCAATAACAATCGCCGAAGTTCGCTATGCTTCAAGGCAGATCAAATGCCTTCGATCAAGTCATTTTTAACTTCTTTGTGTGGCAGACCTTGGCGAAAGAATTTCAATTCTCGCATCATCGGAGAATGTGGTTCCTTCTTCAGTAGCTGTAGATATTATTCAAGACATTTTTTTGCTGTAAGCGCGATTTATCGAAGGCACTGGCGTGTAACAGATGAAGCAAGGTTTGTTTTTGTTTTAGAACTTTCACTTGTTAATTAATTTTCAAACTGATAATCCTAAAACTTTTTACTTCACTATCTACATCTGTCAGGCATTTCATTGTGTAGACGCAATTAACTTGAATTTACCTGAAAAGGTTCTCTTTGAATTTGAATTACATCTAGAGAGCGTTATCTAGGGGAAGCTGTTCTAATTTCATCCACAGCCCCATTTCACTGTAACCAGTCACCGCATCGTTGCGTAAATCTATTTCTTCATGAATTCTATTTTTATTGCGAGGCATTAGGTGTAACTTTCTGAATTGTACACGAGCGGATTTTACCTTCAGCCAAAACAGATGATCATCCGAGTAATATACTTCAATAATCGATAGATAACTCTGCGTGTGAAAATTATATTGTCGTTCATTAAATCAACTTACACTTAGATTCTATTGTAAGTTCATCAGGACAAATGCAATGAATTTTTTTCCTGCACAAATGTTATTTAGTTTCATGAACTCTTTCTATTTCAGTTCTTCAACCAGCACATCAATTGGGACGAGTACAAGAACCCAGCGCCTCGCTACGACGAAAAGGAAGATTGAACGTTTAGCAACAGAGTTTGGATCATAAGTTCCCCAGCCTGTACATATTACATGTTATTACTATCAAATAATCTGATAGGAGTTCAGTTTCCTAAGCACTATCTGATTGAAGGAAATTGGTAAATTCTTCCATTTCATTCCATTACCATTGCATCATGACGGAAATTCTTATTCGCTGGGAGTTTATATGAGCATGATAGTTCACTAGTATCGCAAATACCCTATTCATGTCTCTTCACTCCGAATCGGAAATAAATCTTCACACGAGTTTCGTTTGTCTTAGCATTACCCCAGCAATGGTAGAGTGGAAATGCAGGTTATATAGAGTTTCAAGTTTTCTAAAATCTTCCTTTTCAATTACACTTAGGCGTCGAATATTGATTCTGGATAAAAAAGAAACTATCGCAGCTCTGAGATAAAAATCCATTTATTCTAACGTTTCGGCTTACTATACTTTAGCCATCAGAGTAAATTCATCATCAGAGTAAATAAGATGATAATCTGGAGAGAATAGAAATTCGGATAAAAATACAGTGAAATAAAATAGGCCACCTATCGGATTTTATCTACACAAATTAAGGAAATTTTATATCTCTTGGTATTTTACATTGATGTACGGATTATTTTGTCTAATAGCTATTGCCTCCGCTATTCTAAGGTCTAATACTTCAGAAAAAGAAGTTGACAGTTGAGTTGCGGAGGCTGTTCAATGGAGCGTGCGCGTTTGAAGTGTATAGCGGTCGTTTTTTCGTTGGAAAAGGAGAACCCGTGAGTTGCGGTCCATTGGTTTGCCCGGTTTATGGCAATCTGTATTTTGCGCGCGAGGGTCGGTAGGTATCTGGATGATGCGTAGATCATGAAGTCATCTACGTAGAGTGATGATTGTACGTTCGGAGGTAAGGAGGTGGTGATATCATTAATTGCCATTAGGAAAAGTGTGCAGCTTATCACGCTACCCTGCGGTACCCCTTGGATCTGTGGCTGCAGGGGTGACAAAGATGTGCCCACCTTCACTCTGAAGGAGCGCTGTCGTAAGAATTCTATGATGAAATGTGCCATATTGCCCCTGATTCCGTTCCTGTGAATAAATTGCCTGATTCCGTGATGCCATGTGGTGTCATGTTTTTTGCATATCAAAGAAAACGCATATTGTGTGTTTTCCTTCGGTATTGACTGTCGGTATTGTTGACAATGCGGTTTTGCAGCCTGATGAGTGCCTCGGTGGTGCCTCTGAGAGGTCGAAAACCGTATTGTACGGGGGAGATCATCTATTGAGATTCCAAGTGCTGTATTAATCTGTTATTGACTATTTTCTCCAGGATTTTACCCACACAGCTAGTCAGGGCGATTGGACGGTAGCTGGGTGTTTCAGACGTGGGTTTACCGGGCTTTAGGAAGGCCAAGACAGTGGCTGTTCGCCATTGTGTTGGATATGAGTGCGAGGTCCAGATTTTGCTGTGTTTGGCAAGCAGGGCAGTGATTGCTGTAGGGTGCATCTTCTTTAACATCTTGTAGTGGATGCCATCCGGTCCTGGGCTGGTATTCCTTGTGGATTGTTGCAGTGCGTTAAAGATTTCCAGGTAGGTGATTGGATCGTTGTAAGAGTATTGGTGGTCTGTTTCAAAGTCAAGATGTTGTTGTTCTTGTTGGTGTTTGAAATAAAGGAACGGGCGAGGGTAGTGCTGTCCACTGCTAATATCAGCGAAGTATCGAGCCAGTTCCGTAGCAACTACCTGCGGGTCCGTCGTCGGCGCGCCGTTAATCCTCATACAGGGCCGGGTAAGGCCCGGTCTTCCAGCGATCTTCCGGATGCGTTGCCAAATTTTGGACATGTGGGTTTCAGAATTCAGTGAAGAGCCATATCGTTTCCAGGATTCTTTCCGGGCTGTATCTTTAGTGTATTGGGCGATTGCTCTTGCTCTTTTATATGCTATTTTATCAGCAATGTTGCCAGTGCGCTGGAAACGACGTAAGGCTCGTTTCCTTTCTAGGTTTGCGCGTGCGCAGTCATCGTTCCACCATGGGACACGGTGACGGACAGCTCCACCTTTGGAGCGGGGAATCGCTACATTCGCTGCCATTCGGATGGTGTCTGTGAAGTCTCTTGTCATTTCATCTACTGGCAAGTCCAGTTCTGGTTCAGGCATGCGGGTTAGTGCTCTAAAGGTCTTCCAGTCGGCTCTTTTCATGATGTATCTGGGCTCTGTGGGTAAGGGTTGGTGGATCGCAAAGTCAATCTGTATAGGGAAGTGGTCGCTGCCATACGTGTCGCTCATCACCGACCAACGGGCGTTGCTGACGATGTCGGATGTGCATAGGCTCAGATCGATGGCTGATGTTGTGCCCGTCTGTACATGCAGGTGGGTGGTTTCGCCCGTGTTCAGGAGGCAGATGTTGCAGTTTGTTATAAAGTGCCTCCCTCTTTGATCTATAATGTTGTTGCCCCAGGCAGTGTGCTTGCCATTGAAGTCTCCGAGGATTACGAAGGGTCGCGGCAGCTGCTCGTGCAGGTCCCGTATCTCGGTTAGGGTCAGTCTGTGTCCCGGTGGTATATGGATATTGCAAATTGTGTGAATTTTATTATTTATTTTTGTTTGGACGGCCATTGCTTGTAGCTGGGAGGTGATCGGTAGTCTGAGTAACGCTATGTCGCGCCTGACCAGGATCAGGAGTCCGGTTCCGGGTCTGGGGTTGGGGGAGTCTGAGAAGGTCTCAATGTTGTAGTTTTGCGGGGGGGTCGGAGTGAGGTTTCCGAGCATTGTCGCCTGGATGCATACACAGAGTGGCTGCTGTTCCTGGAGGATTGCCCGGAGGTCGCTATAGTTGCGACGGTATCCCCGGCTATTCCATTGAATGAGCGTCTGCGCCATGTCTGCTTTGGTGCTCCTTTCGTGGATCCCCTCCTGGTTGGGGGTATTTAGGGTTTGTTGTTATTCTTTGGGGGGCGGGATTGCTTTCTGTTGGTTTTTGGTCTCCAGTCTTCATGTTTCACGTGCGCACCTCCACCCTAGGGGGAGGAGGCAGGGCCAGAGCAAAGTGCGGTGGAATGGGGAATTTGCCAAGTATGTCGCTGCTTAACTCGGGAACTTTGGTTACGCGTTCCAGGGAGCGGACTCTATAAGCAGCGCTTGTATCGCCCAGTCTTCTGATCTTTTCCCTTTTATGTCCAGTTTCTGAGGGTTCTGACGGCCGATGTTCGCCAGCGCTGTGCAGAACTACGGGATGTATTTTGGTAGTTTTGGCCTGGGGGGCTTCAGTTGGTGGGGAGGTGCTGCTTTGTTGTCGCTTTCGTTGGGTATTAGTTGTTGATGATTCTTTCAGTAGTGGTTTGGCTGTCACATTTGTGCGGGTGTAAGTTTTATTAGAATGTGTATCATCTTGCTTAGTTGTAGAAGCTTCGGCTGGTTGTTGTTGTAGTTTTTCTGTATCTTCTGCAGGCGTCTGGGTTGATCCGTCTGATTTACTTATCCTGGGTGCATGTTGTTTGGGGTTGTTGTTCCGGGCTCTGTTCTCGGACCTGCTGGAAGTCGGGTAGCCTCAGCGAAGGAGATCCGGGGGGTGACGTATCGGGCCACTATCGGCTCATGACCGCTCGCTTGGCCTCTCCATAGCTCATCTTTTGTCTCGTTTGTGTTGCAATTATTTCTTCTTCCATCTTGTAGAAATGGCATGTGTTAGAGCTGGCAGGATGTGGTAATTTGCTGTTGGAGCACTTGGCGGAATACGTGCACGGAGGGTCATGTTGTTCCCGCGCACAATTGACGCACGTGCCGGTTTGCTGGCAACAGGACGAAGCACCATGTCCAAAAACTTGGCACTTGAAGCACCTACGCGGCTTAGGAATGTATTGCCGCACTTGGCACCGCGTCCAGCCAACCGCAACGTGCCCCGGGAGGTGACAGCCAACGAAAGTTGGGACATATACTGGGGTTGGTACTAATACTTCATGCTCCCTCCTTTTTGTACGGTACACTGCTTTTACTCCGTATTGAGATAGCTCAGCCAGGTCTTCGTCTGGGTAGTTTGGTCGATTGGGGTACCAGATGGTGCCGCGGCTCTCATTTAGCCTTTCGTGAGCGGCAACAGTCACTGGTACGCCAGCCAGGGACTTAATCGTCGTCGTAATCGATAGTTCTACTCTGTTGGTAGTTTGCAGTTTCGACCAGAAGTGTTCCACTTCTGGTTTCTTTTATCTTTGTTGGTTTGCCTTTCAGCGTATTTTCTATTTCTCGGTTAGCTGCTATTACATCTATGCTAGACAGGTCGCAGCCGTTGTTTGCAGATATCGTATAGAATTTATTGTACTGTTTTTGGGGAGGTCCAGAAGGTTGGGGTTCATTTGGGTTCTCGTCCGAAAGGCTAGGTCTCCAGTGAAGGCGGTTATTCCTTCGTTTGGGTCTTACAGTCTGTCCGTGGTTTCTGTTATACTCTTCCTCTCTGCTCGGTATATATGGTTGCATTGTAAGGTCTTCATATCCGACATCCTGCTCGGTCCTCCGGCTCGTAAGGTTCGAGGAGGGCAGCTCTGTCGTTTTGGAGATAGAAGTCATTGTTGGTTCCGTAGTGAGGGTCCGGGTCGTTTCCGTTGTCGGGGTTATCAGGTACGAGAGGCGCATTCAAAGAGTTCATTTTCCTGGTCCGGGTTGTTTGGTTCGTCCGACGCGCTGAGCAGGCACCCGTGTATCTGTCTCCAACAAGGGGATCCCTGGTGTCAAGCACACGTAGTCTTGACGGGAACACTCGTACGCTCGGATGTAGCTTTGGTTGTTGTGGGCGCTGCAGGTTTTGCGCTTGACTAACGTTGCAAGACGGGCGCCACTCCGTCTGCGCGGTGTTTAAGCAGCCCCCCGCCTGCCCAGGAGTCCCGCAGCTAACCCTTGCCACGCATGACTGTTTAAGCTATAGCTTCAACATAGCTATAGCGGGTCGGGTCTAGGTCCCCGCCAGGGTTCGTCAGTCCAGCGAAAGGTCTTCGAGTATCCTAAAGAGAGCCAGGCCGTTACCAGAAGGGCGTTTTGCCATCTCTGTTAGTCTGGACTCTCCACCCGAGCCACTCGGTCATGATTGCATCTGATACCGCACAGCCTCGGATCTCATCAAGACACGCAAACCAACAGAGACAAGGACGAGATGGCACGGGGGGAAAGAGATGTCAAATTTCCTTAATTTGTATAGATAAAATCTGGACATTCTTATTCACTCTGATGATGCTTGAAGTATAGATAGCCGAAACGTTAGAAAAGTTGGAATGCGATCGTTTCTTTTTTATCCAGAATCATTATTCGACGCCTAAGTGCAATTAAAAAGGAAGTTTTTAGAAAACTTGAAAAACTGTTGAAACTGTATAAAAATAAAGTCCGATTTATTATTTCGGAAATGAGGTTGGAAAGCAAAAATTTCGTTATGACATTTGACCAAAATTTTTTAGATTGCGTTGAGGAATAGAAATGGAACCCACATAATTTCTGAGAATTTTTAATCAACATAACTGAAGCAGGGCAACGTAAGTGTCATCCGACAGATGAAGCTCTTTCTACTGCCATGAATGACAAAGTGCATTATTGAAGAGCCCACCAGATGAGAATGAACAGCGAGATGAAAATTGGCTTTTTAATCCAGAACGAAGATAACCGTATCACGATAATGTTAATTAGTTGCATGTGCAATCGAAGACATTTAATGAAACATGAACAGTTGTCAATCAAAACGTTGACAGGATATATGGGTGAACCATTGGAAGATCGTAAATGAAATTTAAGTTAACTTCAATAATTTGATTAGTTCCATTCAACACTAGCAACTGTGTTTTGCAGAAAATTGAAGTCGATTTTGATTTCATTCCTAAAATTAAATTTACCGCAAAGGTAAGAAAGACTCCGCAAAAAACATAGAAATAAATTTTCCGTTCATTTAAAGCTTGAGACACTTACTAGACTTATCCTCTTCAATCGGGCGCACGTTCATAAACGGTTCATTCTATTCCGTTTACTGAAAAAAAACTTTTAGCTTATTCCTCTCAATAATTAAAAGTTCTGCACATTCGCACCGCCCGAATCCTCCGCGTCCACATAAACGAATCTTAGTTCATTTTTTACCGTTGATATGTTTCCGGGACCCACCGAGCGCAGGAAAATCTGACGTAGATTTGACGTCAGGAGTATCAAAGCCGTTAGAATTTTCAGAGCTTCTTCCCCTTCTGAAGTAGTCGAACAGAGGGTTAGCGTGTTTGCTTGCCTCGGACGTGACGCTGTTCGGCGTCGTCGTGCCTGAAATGTTGGCCGACGGTGCTAGACCAGCTGACTTGGTCTGAAATAAATATCCCAAGAGTTAATCGAGAAAATATTAACTACTTATAATAAAAGTTGAGTAATTGCATCTGCGTTGATATTCAATGACTCATGATAAACAAAAAAATTATAATATGGAGTTTATTATGGTAAGAGTACTGTACATGTTCGACGTCCTTCTTGGATGGAGGTGTGTCGTCGCTGAAGTCGCTACATGAAAGCTGGCTGAGGTGACGCGACAGGCTTTGCTGGCTGGACAGTTGATGCCGGCGATTTCTCTGATACGAAAATTGTATTTTCTTATATTAATTCTTGGGTATTTCGGTTCTGAAATATTTTACTGCCAAACGGCGTATTCCGGATTGCTGAAATATTTTACTGCCAAACGGCCAAAATTGTGATGCGTACCTACTTGATCATCATGTTCAATGGTCGAAAAACAAGCGTCGTAAGGAACTTGGAACAAACAATGCTTGCCAGCACAATATATGATACAGCACGATACAGGGGAAATTTTACGTACACACGAAATTTGGCCAACCAAATGGATGAACCTGCAACCAAAAATTGCCATTGCCAGAATTAAATAATCAATCTCAAGACGAGTCGGGAACGCGGTTGCCGACTCACGGACGTTTGATGAGCAGACAGCGCTATACGCGTTCCCGAGCACGATGTCGGTCCAGGAAGATGGCGGTTCGGCACGAGCCTTATACCGAGCGACTGTTCCAGCCGCAAAGCCTGCAGGAACATGAAGCTCCAACGCTGCGCCATGTTCAGACTGCATTGGTTTACTTCGTCGCTTTGCTGCACACGGTGCCACTGCAATGATTTCTACTATTAATTAAATGTACGAGGAGTGTTATAGTCTTTTCCGTTTCATGATGGATATACAATTAATATCCAGCGTCAAGAAAAGGTAGTTGTAATTCATATGATGTTTTGACCAAGATAAAGTATAACGACGACAGGAATATGCAATGGATATGGAAGAATATTTCATTGAAGACAGAAGATGAAGATTGAGGGGAAATAGTAGTAGTAGTAGTAGTAGTAGGGAGAGGTTTCTAGCGCTTCAGATCAGTGTCGTCTATTTCGCGCCGAAGGTCCAATATTCGTTTTGCAGGGTCGGCAGGCTTCTTCGTTGGTTTCAGGCTCGTAGCCTGATCCATCTGGTCTAGGGTGTATACTTCTTTATTTCTAAGGCGCAGGCTCTATCCGTCTTCTGCTATTTCATCTCAACCAGTAACATGATGACACGAATATGACGTCTTGTCGGATATGTGGGTCTTTTCTGACCTCTGTCAAGGTGCCGTGCTAGATATCTGGCAGCAGGTTACACTCGATTAGGTATTGTCTAAGGTTGTCAGTTCTAAAGGTGCTTCGGGGAACTTCCCTGAGCATCCTAGACAGCATTTCATTTGGGCTGAGAGCAGTGGTGTTGGGGTAGTAGTTTTGCCGGGTATCACTGTNCCCCCCCCCACGACAAGGGCGAGATGGCACGGGGGGGGGTGAGGGGAAATAAAATGGATATAACAAGCATTTGATGATTTGAATATGATCGATTTAGGCGAATCGAACACACGAGTGTCCAAGGTTCCGCCGCGGTCTCGTAATGTTGTGGTAGGATGAACCGCAAAAAATTAAATATATCTAAATTTTCGTAAGTTTGCTAATGTGTTTGAACCCAAGCGCTGTAAATTTATTGAGTTTATTTGTGAGCGATACATACCACAGTACCAACCACGTGGGGATACTTAAAGAATCTGAAATTGTATTTTTGGTGGCGGAACAGAGGCACAACAATACAGTACTAAAGAGGCACAAATTTCATTTTTATTGACCAATTTTTTAGTCCAGGCCAAAGAAGAGACGATCTGAATTTTTGAGCTAATTCAATATCAATGATTAAAACTTAGTTAAGATATAATTCTGACATTTCTCATAGAAAACGGCTGTCTTCTGAATAATTGGATTTGATGAAATTTAATTCAGAATAAGGAGTATCTCAAATATCGTGCATGAACCCAGGCAACGGCGGATAAAGCTGCCAGTTTTGGATCAAACTGCGGACATTATTTATAATTAGGATGAATATATTAATAACAACAACCCGTTTCACCACATCACGCAGCTATTATGTTTCGCCCGTTATCAAGTAAACAATCATCACAACAGCTATCAAAGCTACACAGCACCTCACATCAGAGCTACACAGCACCTCACTTCAGAGCTACACAGCACCTCGCATCAGAGCTACACAGCACCACACATCAGAGCTACACAGCACCTCACACATCAGAGCTACACAGCACCTCGCATCAGAGCTACACAGCACCGCACATCAGAGCTACACAGCACCTCGCATCAGAGCTACACAGCACCTCACATCAGAGCTACACAGCACCTCGCATCAGAGCTACGCAGCACCGCACATCAGAGCTACACAGCACCTCGCATCAGAGCTACACAGCACATACACGTCAGCACTACAGAGTACACAACAAATACAATACAGCAGCTAATATACGGTTTAATCACCATCAGAGCCAAGAAGTGTACAACATACTGTTAAATAACCATCAGAGTTACACAGGAAACGACATACACAGAGACATACAATACAGAGTATAACAAACATGAGAGGTACACAGCACCTCGAGCTACACAGCACATAGTCCACAACAGATACATTACAGCAGACAATATACAGTTTAATCACCATCAGAGCTAAGAAGTTATCAATAACCATCATCAGAATTACAAAGGAAACGACATACATATAACACCACACAACCTACACAACTCGAACAATACACAGTATAACATACGTGAGAGGTACAGTCACCGCGCATACACATCAGCACTACAGAGTACACAACAGATACAATAGAGCAGACAATGCACAGTTTAATCACCATCAGAGCTAAGAAGTACACACCACACTTCAATAACCATCAGAGTTACACAGGAAACGACATACATATAACAGCACACAGCCTACACAACTCGCACAATACACAGTATAAGAAACATGAGAGGTATACAGCACCTCACATCCGAGGTCGGGGTGGAAGTCAGGCGAGTTGGGAGCGGAGGTTATGTCGTCCAGGGCGAAGACGGTGGAATACACGCCTACCTGCTCAGGGTGCAGGGCTACGTACATCTGCACCAGAAGCTCCTCCAGTGACCACACCTTGACGTCACCTGCAGAGAAATGGTGCTTAGCTTACCATTAAATTTGTCCGTGGCAGGTCTTAAATTTGTCCGTGGCAGGTCTTAAATTTGTCCGTGGCATGTCTTAAATTTGTCCGTGGCATGTCTTAAATTAGTCCGTGGCATGTCTTAAATTAGTCCGTGGCATGTCTTAAATTAGTCCGTGGCATGTCTTAAATTTGTCGGTGGCATGTCTTAAATTTGTCGGTGGCATGTCTTAAATTTGTCGGCGGCATGTCTTAAATTTGTCGGTGGCATGTCTTAAATTTGTCCGAGCTTTGTCTTAAATTTGTCCGTGGCATGTCTTAAATTTGTCCGTGGCATGTCTTAACTTTGTAAGAGGCATGTATTAACTTTTGTCGGTGGCATGTCTTAAATTTGACCATGGCAAGTCTTAAATTTGTCAGAGGCATGTCTTAACTTTGTCGGTGGCGCGTCTTAAATTTGTCCGTGGAATGTCCTAACTTTGTCAGAGGCATGTCTTAACTTTATCGGTTGCATGTCTTAAATTTGACCGCGGCAAGTCTTAAATTTGTCCGTGGCATGTCTTTATTGTGTATTACATTGTATATATCTTGTTGTAAGCACGCCTGAGTTTCAAACTGAAAGTTATCAGAATCAGCTCACTTCATCGTAGGTTTAATAAGGCGATTAAAATAGCGTCCGTCCCATGAAAAGATAAATTCTGGACCATTGAACCATTAAATGAGTCTCCAGGTGACATGTAGCTACATTTTCTATTCCAGGCACAATAAAAGTGAATTAACCTTATTTTCACTTGATTGAAGTTTTAATTAAAAACTATTTGCTCATAAATTCAACATACACATATTGAATTTCTGCGATAAGATGTTCCTCACGATGCCCTGACGTTCAGTTAGAGTGAAAACAGGAGACAGCCCGCCTCCAGACACCTCCTGAAAAATTAAATTACTAAATTCACATTCGTTTATCAATTAGTTTTGAAAAATCAAGTTTTTTTTTAGAAATTGCGTCTTTTACGACGGCTCAGTTGATTTGTTTTCCTTTCTCAGTTGCAGACAATTTTCAAGAAATATTTTTTTGAATAAAGATATTATTAGTTAAAATGGAAGCTAAGCATCTTACGAGACAATTTTAAATATAGGTAGTTATCTTCTTTGATTTAATAAAGGAAAGTCATCTGAAGGAACTCGTTTGTTGCCATATGATTCTCAAGATAAATTGTTCAATTTGGTAGATTGACACTTGGCCGATCCCGCCAGCTTTTAGGCGAGACTTGCGATCCCTTCTAATCACAAGATTTGGACAAACATTGGAAAGAGAACGGCAGGCACACAACGCTCTTAATATATTGACATCATCCACTTCCGGACGGGCATCTGCGATCAATGCGATCTACTTCATATGACATATTAGCAATAAGTTGAGCACATTGAGGAGTCAGCTATCTGTATCAGAGAAAATTTAAGACAGGAAATTTGTTTACTTGTACTAGCTTATTCAATACCTTCGTTCTCTTTTCATCTAATTCAAATGCTTGAAGGTAGCACCTGTTACGCTAGGTATAATACAGCAAAATAGACCCCCAGAAACGGATACTCTAAGCGATAAATATAACTGAATTAAAGCTACACGCTTCTTTAAGATATCTAGTATTTACATGAATAACTTGTAAATTCAATTTCACGCATTTTCTTCCACGCAAGTATGAAAGTATCATGTTTCGAGTTATATAAATGAATGATGAGTTACCACTATAATCTAAATACATTTATTAAAGGCATTCACACTGGCAACTTATACTAACAGTGGAACGCACCTCTTCATTCCTCATGAACCGTAATTTATTAAGCATCACCGTATTGCCTCAAACCCTATGAAAGTTGTGATTAGGTGAATGGGTTCAAAAGCTGACACAGACATGCAATTTCTCGATGAAATATTCTCATCACAAATGAAAAAAAAATAATAAAAAAAATTAACGCAGAAGGTCAACAGACACGCACTCATGATTCTAACTGCCTATGAAAAACCACTTATTTGTCTACACTCTACACTACAGGAAGGTAACCTCTCAGCGGCCACTTACCTGTACGCCAGGCTGCAGGAAGGCTGACATCTCAGCGGCCACTTACCTGTACGCCAGGCTGCAGGAAGGCTGACATCTCAGCGGCCACTTACCTGTAAGCCAGGCTGCAGGAAGGCTGACATCTCAGCGGTCACGAGAGAGAAGTCGTCTGAACCAACGCACTCAGGGCTGCTGCGGTCAGTCGGCAGATGATGCGTGGCAGCGACGTGCAGGCGCATCTCTGCTTCGTAGCCCAGCGGCCACACCCGCGGGGCTGTAAAGCACACAAGCAATTAGAAATGAAATTCGTCATCAGTCGAAAATGCTGTTACATTTTATGCAGACAGTCGAAAATAGGGTCACATTTTATGCAGACAGTCGCACATGCAGTCACATTTAGTGCAGACAGTCGCACATGCAGTCACATTTAGTGCAGACAGTCGCACATGCAGTCACATTTAGTGCAGACAGTCGCACAAGCAGTCACATTTAGTGCAAACAGTCGCAGATGCAGCCACATTTTAGTGCAGACAGTCGCACATGCAGTCACATTTAGTGCAAACAGTCGCACGTGCAGTCACATTTAGTGCAGACAGTCGCACATGCAGTCACATTTAGTGCAGACAGTCGCACAAGCAGTCACATTTTATGCAGACAGTCGAAAATTCAGTCACATTTTATGCTGACAGTCAAACATGCATCAAAATTGTATGCAGACAGTCGCACATGCATTCAAATTTTATGCAGACAGTCGCAAATGCATTCAGATTTTATGCAGACAGTCACACAAGTAGTCACATTTTATGCAGACAGTCGCACATACGGTCACATTTAGTGCATAAAGACAGACATGCAGTCACATTTAGTGCATAAAGACAGACATGCAGTCACTTTTAAGGCATAAAGACACATGCAGTCAAATTTAGTGCATAAAGACATGCAGTCACTTTTAGTGCATAAAGACACACATGCAGTCAAATTTAGTGCATAAGACACATGTGACGTGACTTTTAGCTATGACAGTCGCACATGCCCACAAATTTCCTTGACATTTGCACTTTCATTAACATTCATAGCAAATCAAGTAAATATTCAGACAAAAAGTACATTACATTTAGACTCTAGTACAGAACTTGGAAAGAAAGACTACATCAATAGAATTTTCTTGCGTGGAACACAATCACTGATGGCATGCAGGCAGCATAAGAGATAAGGTATTGAACCATTTCTTTCAGCACTAATTCAGTGTCTTCACTCCCTTACGCTTGAGTATGGCATGATACTGGCGAGGATCCAAGCCTGTCGCAAGCCTGACCCTCACGAGACTTATCTCGGCAGGAACAACTTCAGATTTCTCCGTAGTGATATAGTCTGTTGCCGCCATTACTACAAACTCCAGCTGAGCTAAATCTGCACAATGGAAAAAAATTTGTTTTATTAGTCTTAGAATAAGAAAAATTGGGGAATATTCCCCTATTACTGTTGTAATACTGATCAGTAATGATGTCAAAGTTAATTTCAACAGTGAAATGATGAGCAAAGTCGTAAGCAAAGAGATTTGAGGAATTATAAATTATGTTTTTGGTCTTCAATGAAACTTACCAATATAAATGACACGTGGAAATTAGATGGATAGTTCAAAGATTATCTGTGATTACTTGAAAAAGAGAGTAATACAGAAACAACACAAACTTTACTGAATAATTACTTCTTCCGGCAAGTCAAACTATTTGCTAAAGTTCAACAGATAATTTTTGTGGCAATCCCTCATAGCTAAGAGGAATACATGATCTTGGAATTTCACAACAATTGAGAGAAGAAATGGGTCATAATGAAGTCAAGGTGATCCTACAACTGAATTTAGGTTCAGTGACTATGAAGACCTCAAATAATTTTTACTGACCATTTCTTGACACTGAGTTGAGAACTAGTATGAGCATATAATAAGTCATGGATGGTGCATCAGTTCCTTAATCTGACAGGACAAAATCTGACACTGCTCATTAGATGATAAGAAAAAGAAAACTCAACTGTTGAGCATGCATACAATTCAGAATGGGCATTCATAGGACCAACCTTGAGCAACAGTATGCAGGTCCACTAAGTTTTTTATTCCTTGAACCATTTCTTCATGCATCTTCTTCATCATATCTTGTTTCTCCTGATGCACATATAGTGGCACACCAAAGCTGTCCAAAGGAACGTGCGTCTTGTATGGAGCATACTCGGCTTTCTCAGCCGCTGACATCCTCTGAAAAATATCCAGTCAAACACATTGTTAGATCAAAAAAAAAAGAGGATTTATTCCATTAAGTTTGCTGGGTTAACTTCTTTTGAAGCATAAGATATGTACACATTAGTTTATATTGCAGTAAATACAGCAAATACATCAGTTAACTGCACCCTAAAATTATGTACTAGCAGTACTAAAGTAATTTCTTTCAAAACTGCCACATAGGCCTTGCTTGATAAATGGGAATAGATCACATAAGTATACTTGAATATTGAACAATATTGAAGAAAATTTTCGTACAAAATTTACAAGAATCTTTTTACCATACCAAAGCAGAATGAATGATCTGTACTTGGGAGTAGATTCAACTCCAAAAAATCAATAACCTACTCTTTAAATTTAAAAAAAATTCTCTTCCAATAACTTTATTATTAGTCAGTAGTATTCTTTTGTAATATTGTTTAAAATTTAGCTCAACAGACAATACTTACAGCCCATTCAGCACCAACATATTGGCTCACTTCATCATAGGAAACAGAACGACCTAAATTTTTTTCCACCTTTGGTTTCCTTGTTTGCAGGAACGTAAAATAAGCATTTGGCTTATTTTTCTTCTTATTTGGCATGATGCAGGTTATTTTTTAAACTGAAAATCAACATTTATTAGAGAAATCCCAGCTATTGTCATGAGCCATGGAACACCAAACAAAAAATCAGGGTGGCCCAGTGGTTACAGTTCAGAGTACCGTACCAAGATTGGCGCAGAGAGGTGCGGGTTCGATCCCAGCTCTGTGCGCCAGTTTCTGGTCAGAATCGGCAAGGAGGCCGGGCAGTTAAGCACAGCAGAATTGTAGCAGTGATTTGCGAGTTTGAGACCTCAAAATGCTGTGAATGTTCTACGATGTTAAGAATTGGCATAATGCCTATGGCCTACTATATGCTGAAACCACTATTATTAGGCATTAGTATTACTATTATTAACTCAGTCCTTTTACTGTAGGAAGTAAAGGCACACAACATCCAGACAGCTTTTCCCATCCACCATTTAAGGAATCAGTCAAACAACTATTACTAATGCTGCACAGTGTACACAAAGTGCTAACCACCATAGAATTTAGGCTAGCATGGCCAAGAGCTTTCTGGCCAACTTTGATCCTTTGGAGCCACAATATTTCCGCTAGATGAGTTATCTTGTAGTAACTTGTACCTAATTCTTTAATAAACTGACAATTGGGTAGCAAAATTCTAAATGAATAACAAAATTCTAAATGTATAACAAAATTTTTCACTCAAGAGCCACACAATTTCATGTAATATCCATACAAGGAATGTGTACATAAATTCCAAACTAAAATTGAGGCTATTGAAACATGAAGGTAATAAGAAATGGCCAAAATAAGATCTTTGACAAATTAATTCAATTGGTAGTTTCAAGCAACTGCAACAAGATTAACACCATAAAAAATCTCCAAGTTGAAATAGACTTAATAGAGTCTAGTCTACTGTGTAGTCTTACTGTCTTAGACTTGACATTTTACAACTCATGCAATTTTGCAAAGTCAAACGTAATTCCCAAAGGAGTGAAAGGACCATCATAGGATATGAGAGTTTTTGAGAAAGTTGGGAGACCTATTTGGAATATCAGGCAAATGCAAAAGTTTCCTGAAATTGTGGGAAAACCAATCATTTCACAGGTAGCCTAATTTTATAAAATTGCATGTAAAAATAGGATTACAATAGACTATAGGAATTACCAAGGCCTACTACTACTAGCCCTACGGACTACGGTACTACCTATTACCTAGGCTAATAAGTAATAAATATATAGCAAATGGCACTTATAGCAGTAATACTGTAATAGTTTAACTAGCTAAGGATGAGATTAGGTTTAACAATACTAAATACAGGTTTACAAGTCCCTACACACAAATGAAATAGCTAGGTACTGCATCTGCATAGACAACATAGTGCATGACTGCATGGCAATAGCATGATGCACTCATTGGCCATTGCACTGTCATGCTCATGCACATTTCTAATATACGTATTTGAATTTTATAGTGCATTGCAAACTTTAAAGACAACAGCTTAAGATTCATGAATAGCCTACCGTATCGGCGTATGTCACAACTCACAAATGCATAACTTATGAGACATGAGTTATGAGTAGGTATGAGAGCCTGAGATTTGAGAATGAGAGGTTACATCAAATCATCAATTACATCCAAGACAATAACTTAATATAATTTAGGAATTTTGTAAAGAAAACTGAACCACACCTTTAGACTGATCTAAACAGCTTCTCAAACTTAAATAATTATAATTACTACCAATGGCAATTCAGAGTGTAAAGCAGAGTTCTTTTTCAAGATTCAACTTCATTTTTGTGTCTTAAAAAAATAGAAGTAGCCTAGCCAGTAGCCTAGACCAGTAAAGTATCATGGATAGGCCTACCACACCTGCCGCTGCCAGTCTGGCACATCGTACCAGCATTATCATACAGGACTCAGAATTGATTATCACTAAAATCTTGAGTCAGGGGGATACGGGGAGATTTGAAATGAACTGGTTTTAAAAAACTAAACTGTCTCGTCACAAAATGAAGAACTTGACAAGTCATAAGAAACTCTAGAATGCAAGCAAGTTGAATAATCAAAACGGGTCACAGAAAAAAAGTTAGGATCAATAATAATCGGATCAACAGGCAGCAGCCACAACTATTGCCTGATTTCAGAACTATTCATATCGTTTCCGTGCGATTAACTTATTAAGCCGGTTGAAAATGTTGCCATTCGAGAGCATTGTTTTTTTTTTGTAGTCGCAGAGTGTTGCCTCTCATTTGACGTCTTCATATAATATCAAATTTGTCTATTTAACGAAAAAATATGTCTGATACAAAATCATATTCCAATTTGGTCCTGGAAATAAAAATTTGGTTCTTAACAATGATTGGAAATATTTGATTAAGCTAACATATAATTTTACGCAATGTTTAGCCTGAACACAATTTAGAGATGAATACTCAGATACATCTACGCGCTGCACTCAACGGCCGCTTAAAATTTAATGACGATGTCCAGTGAAGTGGACTTCACTCAGTGCACTTGTTAGAAAGTTGTCACACCGTGACACGATGAAGCATTTAGCGATGTTCATTCCCCCGCGGAAATGTCTGGTGAACCTTCACACAAAGGAAAACCTAGAGACGGAATGCTGTTGGGTTACACGAAATTATATAATTTTATACATTAATTATGAGCAATATAAATAATATTTACTGTTTGATATGTCCTAAACAAGTACCAAGATTACCTAAGTAATAATTTGTTAAATCATTTGTTATAAAGGTTTTTCTAGCATCGTGATATTTGAGGATGATTCATGATCCATCGTGGCCTGGGACTGCTATGTCCCAAACAAGTACCAAGATTACGTAAGTAATAATTTGTTAAATCATTTTGTTATAAAGGTTTTTCTAGCATCCGTGATATATGAGGATGATTCATGATCTGATATGAATGAATTCATAAGTTAAAATTTTTAGGCTCCACTTCTGATTTATTTTTGGGGCCATTTAAGAGCCAATCATAGTTTTCCATGCAAACTTTGCAAATTTTCATCCAATCATAACATAGTCAATCCAAGTAATAAAATTCACATTACGCAACGCCGTGTTTTCAAATTTATTCACTTGCTGTTAGTGTTCAATCATATCAGAATAATTAGAAGTGGTGGAAAATTAAAGGTAAAGCTCATTTGACAAACTGGAGGGGAATGAAGTACAACATCTACACTACACTTTAACAGCTATAGCTCTAATCTAAAAAGAGGACAAACGTCCTAATCACAGACAGCTCGTGACACGCGGTGAGTGTACGGGACTTACTAATTAAACAAAAAAAGGAACCTCTGATAATTGTGGCATGCGCAGTATTCGCAGAACTTTCCTTGCCATAACGTATGGCACTCGGTCACAGAAATATTGTGAACCCCTGGTAAATGAGGTGTGCGTAATTGGAATACTTTCCCTGCCCTCGCTCGCATACTGTACCAGATAACGAAAATATTGTGAACCTCTGTTAAAAGTGGCATGCGCATTAATGGGAAAACTTTCCCTTCCTTCGCATATAGTTCTCGATCACAAAAATATTGGGAACCTCTGCTAAATGAGGCATGCCCCTTAATTGGAGAACTTTTCCTGCCCTCAGATATGGTTCGTAAACTGAAGTGAGTTGGGATTTAAATGAATAAAAAAAAGGCATAATTTGATTTTGTCATCGGGCTCAACATGAAAAATTGTATTCGCAAATTTTTATTTAATAAAATCACTCTTTTTGTTTTTAAACCGGGCTTTTGGGTCGAGCAACGACTAGCCTAGGTCAGTGATGTACTTATGTCTGTCCCAAAACGTTCACTACTAATTAATAATACTGACCTTCGCGGTCAAAGTCTAGTCAATGAATTTTATAAAAAAAACTTGGCAATGGCGAGTACCACAATTTCACCAGGAGTACTATTTCACCAGGAGTACAATTTATCGTCCCGAAAAGTTCAAGATAGTGTGTTACAAAATTCGGTGCCGGTGCTACGCTAAGGATATAGGAACCGTCAGTCAGTATAATTTCAGTCTCATCCTGCGATGCGGAGCTTTGCAAGCTTCCTATCACTGCAGACCGATCATAAAGGCGTAAAGTTGCTTACTAAGCTAATATTTTTCCTTCAAATTGACTTTCTTTTAAAATGGGTTGGAGTTTATCAATATGTAAAGAAATGGTGTGCATGTTAATGCTTTTCTCCGTAAGAAGAAAGGAGAGCATCCGTAGGAAGGAGACATTGTTACTATTTTATATTCGTTAAGATGTGAATGTTGCCTGAGCAAATACAATAGGCAAATGTGATTTTATTTCAATATTCTCTTGCGTTGAGACTACCTCTGTATATGATGATAAATTTTTTCGTTGGACTAGTTTACTTTGACTCTTCAATTCGTTTCCAATTATTTGTAATTATTCATGAAAATTTTTTAATCAGGATGCTACCAAGGTTTCAAACTAAAAAATGCTACAATTTACTTGGTTCTAATATAATTAATTTTATAATTTAAAATATTGGAAGTGATTTTTCATTGTCGATTGGCTATTGTACCGCTGATATCCCAGCACAGTTCATTCACTTTAGTTTCTATATCTAATCCCCAAGTTACATGAAAGAATAGATTCAAATTTTAGAGCAACAATTTGGTTGTCAACTTGAAGCGTCAAGATCTTATTTCGGATAAGCTAACGAAATATTACCTTTACGGCACGTCTCATTTTAAAATTCAATGCATGTCCACAAGCCTTGCAATGAATCCTTAGCACATGCGATTTAATACTTCAGTAAATGTGTCCTTTCCAATCAAAGAGACTAAATAAGCGATAATCACGAATTCATCGTTACTTTAGGCCGTTATTTGAAAGATTTAATTTCAATTTATTCATATTTCAATGTCATTTACTTATTTTGCGATGAGCGCTCGAATATTTTTGACGTTCTTCATACTAAGGTATGTTATTACATTATTGTTAATTAGTTTTAGTCTCTGCTGCAATTTCTTTCGTTTGAAATTATCTGTAGTGTTAAATTTGTATGGTGAAAGTTGATTGTTTCAATTGTCTGCGTAGTAGCAGCCATGACTAACATGATTCCGATGAGAGACAATTAGAAGTTAAATGTTCATTTCTTGAGCTGAATTCCCGAGATCTGTTTAAATTCGAGTTCATTCGTGTACATTATTTCAAGCAACAGTAAATATTTCTGTATGGCACGAAGTAACAATTAATATTTCTGTATGGCACGAAGTAACGATTAATATTGTAACCTCGGATAAATTCCCTCCCTTCACAGCTTGGTGATGACAAATGTCAGGGCGTTGTCGTGCCTGGCTTGCAAAGACCCGCGCGTCCAGTGCCCGTCTGTCGGCAAATGCAAGTTCGGCGGAGTGTATCTCTCAGAGTGCGGGTGTTGTATGACCTGCAAAAAGGTGATTTTAGTGTGATTAACTAAGATTAATATTAATTATGGTTATGAGTTAGGTTTCATCCGGTTAGAGCCTAATTTATTCAAGTTCTTTTTGCCCATGCTGGTTTGCAGCCCTTCGCTGTTGGCAGAGTCATCATCTCTACTGCATAATTTTGTGCCGATTAGAGTTCTCACCAGCTAACCGAAGGCAACCGCAAAGTCTTGAGCCCCGTCCGCACGTTCAAACTTATCGTCAGTCTTGCATGTCATGTCAGGTTTCACCGATTTTGACGGAAGACTGAAGAGCGTCCACACTCTCAAACTTTCCTTCAGTTTTTAGTGCGTTCGCGACAATGGAGGAGGTAGTGCTGCTCGCTGCAGTGATCGCAGCTTGCGTCACCCTAATTAGGTTAAAGCGATGCAAACGTACGCGGTGGTCCCGAAAACGGTTTTAAAAAATACCACCATGAGGGTTGATAGACAGCATCCCTACCAGCACCAGACAGCATTGACGACTTCAATTTGGCACATTCTTTTCAATAAAGAGTTTATTTTCTTCGTTACAAAGCCTTTGTTTGCTGTATAATCAACTTCTTTGCAATTAACTAGCAATGCCGCATAGGCCAGTGCTCTCTTATTCTTGTGACTGTAGATTTATGATTGAATTTACCATAAACATGGGAAACTACGATATAATTCAATGAACTCGCCATAATAAATCGTGAAACCAGTGTCGGATATCCTGGGATATGAAAGACTAGAGCTAGCGAGGAACAATGAAACATCTCTCATCATCAAAATAGACTGAGATAGCGTAAAGTTTGAACAATAAAGCCCCGTCCACACGTTCAAACTTATCGTCAGTCCTGCATGTCATGCCAGGTTTGACGACAAGACGGAGTGTGTGGACGCTCAAAGTTTGACGTCTTGCATGACGGGTGGGCGGAGTTATATGTTGCATGACGGGAGTATGGAGTTATATCGTAGTTTCCCACGTTTATGATCAATTCGATCAAAAAGCTACGGTAACAAGAGATTACTGGCCTATGCGGCGGGAACGCAGCCGTGCACCACAAATTTTGTACACCAATAAGCCCTGAATCGAACGCCTTGGATCTTTCCGGACATCCACCAATCAGCCGTGAATGGAATCTGCTATCCGTAACCAACCATTGACATCCTTCTGCTTTGAATATTTTGAGCTCCACACCCCCCCAGACACGAGGTCGAATAGCCTAGGGTCGAATGGCCGCCCACCACTGAACGTTGCGTCGAAGCATCACTTCATACCCTGGCCACCGCTCGAATTGCAACTTGCGCGCAACAGCCTGCAACCACTTGGATTTGCCCACCTCCGGCCTCGCATAAAACCTGCCGTGCACCACCAGGCCGTCGGTCGAAAGAGCCGTGCGACTGGCTGAGTCAGGTTAGGTTAGGTTAGGTTGGGTTAACACTCGGCCGGAGCGTTCGACCCGCGGGCGTTCGACCGAGGGTTGGTTCGACGCACTGCCTAGATACGGACGGCTTGGTGGCGGATATCACATTCGCTGCAAGGCTCCGGCGCGCTACGTCCGAGTGGTGTACAATTTTTTCGCGGTACGGCGGACGACGCTAGGCCATTCGATCGAGCTTTCGGCTGCCTATATGATTTTCCAGAAGTGTTGAAGGCTACGTTCCGGAGGGCAGGAGTCATGATAGTCCATTACATCCAGGGCAGTGGTGGACTTCGGCAGGCTTCCCTTTTCTTTGTCAAACCTCAAACTCCGCCCACCCGTCATGCAAGACGTCAAACTAAAGCGTCCACACGCTCCGTCTTGTCGTCAAACCTGGCATGACATGCAAGACTGACGATAAGTTTGAACGTGTGGACGGGGCTTTAGTCATTTGCGTCTTATAGCATACATTCGAAGTGGTGTACTGGTGTTCTTGGGAATTCGTGTGTGCAATCTTGGTAGTTTGTGCCTGCATGCCGATTCATTGGTCATTCCTGCAAGCCGCATGAAATAAAAAAGTTCCCTGCCTTCGTTCTAATTTAGGAGTTTTAAATTTAGCGACCAACTGATCATAACTTTGTTTACGATTTGATAAGACTATGGCATTTAAAAGTTCCTATTCGGTGAATTTGATGGTATTTCAATGACATGCTTAGGGTCCGGGAGGCAGTTGTGGAGGCCCGTGGAGCAGGGCTAACGAGTGCGGTCGAGATCTGGACTGCGTGTGGGAGAACAGAGGCGATCCCTACGGCGTTTGCAAGTAAGAAGAATAGATCGAAATTTCAGCGGTTGCGATCGAGTCTGGGGGCGTAACCTAACATGAGTAAACTCGTGGTTATTGGATGTAAACCTCGCTAGGACTAGATTGAGATGAAGGTTGGGTAGTAAGACTCCAGATATTGCTCTCAATATCAATTGAAGTACTAATGAATAAAAAATATAACTCGGCAATTACTGCAGCGAGTGACAGAGCGCATTTTCTCGTCGACGAAAATGTGGTCACGGACGAACGGACACAGGCGAATAGACGGACGGACTTGACGCGCACAATAGCGCCCTTTTTCCATAAATGAGAAAATGCGTTAAAAACTCTTGTCGTCGCTAAGATAAGTTCAGCCAGGTGTTTTCGCTCTTTGAGAAGATTAAGTAAGCCTTTATATTGATTTGCGACGATAAAAAGAGTGCAATTGGTGATGAAATGTCTTGAGAAAATATTGAACTGGTTGAGTGAACTTCGTGAAATTTTACCTACGTGAACGTGCTCTTAAATCCATATCTTTTCATGCTTTGATCATTAATGAAGGTTTATTTTCATGTATTGATAATTTAAATTTGCTATTGATAACGCACGCAGATGGACTACCGAAGAAGAAACTGTTCCAGAATTATTCGGTCCCGCAGTGGCCATCGTGGACGAAGAAGACGATTCCGCCTTCGCCATAGTTGAAGAAGTTCTAGAAGCAATGGACGTCTGAGAGCAAACGTGAATCTGTTGAAATGTCAAATAAATTGTTATAATGCATGACAAATAGTCACGCTGTTTCTGTGTGAAGTAATTTGTCCCCCTGTATAGATTTTTTTTGCGCATTGGTCACATAAAACAATGCTTGTTTAGTGTAATCGAATTTAATTTATTCAGTACATAAAATCGAAAAAGCTCCTCAACGTTTTATTAAAAATTTAGGCCTTAGTTGTTACTCCGAATATTGTTTGGAATGATTAAACCTCCATATTTTTTTTTGTGAAGACTAATCTCTCACAATAACCTAACCTAACATAACGCAACACGAGACCGTGATAGGGTAAATAGGAAGTGTTTTTTACACCTTGTTTTGGAAATCGGATTTCCCTCGCAATTGGAGCGAAATTCCGCTTCGACTGACATAAATTTGTTCGTTTTCGATTGGATTTCAAGCACTATCCTTGTGCCAGATTATTATGTAGTGGTACTAGTATTTGAGAAATTATGTTGACGGTGACGTCGGCCGTAACTTAAACAGAATTTCGCCGTTCATAAGTCGCCGCTCAATACCTGCTATTATTAACCGCCACGCGCTCACAATCAAACAAAATTCTACCAGTAAGTTTTAATAGAACCCACAACTTGCAGCACCAATCTTGTTACTTTTAATTTTAACCGCTAGGCTCGACCGCACTTTGCCACAGCGGCCAGTGTCCAATGAGTCTGCTGGCACGTTTGCGGACGAGTTCCATGGTTGAACTATCTTAACACGTTGACTACGATTGCTTCATCTTGTACTATTATTTCATTTTTTGTACTTTTTTTAAGCAGGGTTGCCAGCCGGTCATTTTTTCCGGACAAATTCCGTGATTTAGTTTTTCTCAATTGCGTTGGCCGGCTAAAATTTATAATAGGGGTACTTCCTAATTAAATTTTAAATACTGCTAAAAGAAAATAAATGGAATTTTTATAGAGGAACCTACAAAAAAACTAGTATTCATTGAGTTATCGGCCTTTTTTGCCTTTTTTGTTCTCGGATTTGGCCGATTTTAGGCAACCTGAAATATGCACCACTACCTCCTGGAGAAATACATTTCGTGGTACGCATATGTACCAATACGTAGTCAACGTGTTAAGGTTGACCCATCAGAAGCTCATTTTTGCGGATGTAGTTTGTCGTTCGCCTGTGACGTCACTGATCTCAATGACGACACTGGCAATAACCAATCGCCTAAATGCGTTCAAATCAGTCAACCAATCCGTCATGGGAATGACGGGTTTGTTTACGTTCCTCGATCTACGTGACGTAACAAGAGAACTGAACTGAAAAACGGAAGTCCTCGTGGGTCAACCTTATATAGTTCAACGATAACATAACATAACATAATGATGTCGGCGCTGAAATGTAGGCCTGATGTGGCCTGTCGCCGATTCTTCTAAGATCTAAACTCGTATCTTCTGAGATCTAAACTCGTATCATTTGATCGGAGCTTTTCATGACTGGCGATAGTTTGAAGTAGCTACTAGACTTCCACCGGGTTCGATAAGGAGCTAGGCATTTCAAATCTGAACATATATTTTTCCATAGCTTTATCTAGTCTGTTCTTGAACGCGTTCATACTTGGAGCTCCATGGACGAGTTCGAAGTGTTGATCCAGTCATTCCAGTATCTTACACACCCTGAGTATTCTATTTTGAATTTGTATATTTATGTTGAATATTGGATCTAGCTATTCATGGAGAAATTCAAATTGGAAATATTTGATCAAATTGAAGACTTATCGTCGAGAGAATTACAACTGTTCGTCAGAAAACAGAATTGGCGTAAAGTGTACATAACATTTTTAACGCATTTTCTCATTTATGGAAAAAATGCACTATTGTGCTCGCCATGTCCGTCCGTCTGTCTGTCCGTGACCTCAAGTTTTCGTCGACGAGAAAATGAGCTCTCTGTCACTCACAGCAGAGAGTACTGAGTTATATTGTTTTAGTGTATCACCAAAAGTTTTCTCCTATAATCGCTGATAGAAAACAATTCGATTGTAAACTTAAATTTCTTATATCACAAGCTGCACGAATTTCGCCCAATAAATGAAGTTAGAGCGAGATTTCAACGAAAATAATAATTGATAATATATACATTTATTGTTCGTTTGTAAATTTTGTTCTATTGAGGTAATGAAATGTACAATCTGGCTTAGACCACACACACCCAATCATCTCTGTTGTCACTTGTCACTTGTTGTCAGCATTTGTAAAATGTTATCTCAATTGCGGAAAGCAGAGGAGTGATTTTTTAGCAATTGTTTCACACTCTTTGAAAATTTAAAAGTAATTTATTAGCGAGTTTATGAGCTCCAAAATCATGCCATAAAATTTGAGCAGTGAGTTGCATGTTGATTATTAATTGATTATTGATAAATGTGATTATTAATTTTTTGTGATTACTATTTTTTAATTGATTCTGCATGTCTTATAGGATTTTGAATTGACGATGGAGCTGGACTCCGAAACGTTTCCTCATATAAAGAAATGGTAAATTTTCTGGCATTGTTTTTTTCTTATAATTATTTAATAAATTTTGATGGGCGGCTGTGTTATGATCAAGGGGAAGTCTACGAGTTTGGCACCGAACATTTAAGTATCTATAGCAGGCATTAACCACGGGTTTAATACGTTATTTTTTTACAGTAAAAATCATTCAACTATCAAGTGAATTTTGGCTACATTTACGCTGTGCATCTCGACCAGCCTCCTGTGGAATGAATTTTTGTTTTACGATTTAATATAAGCTAGAGTCTTCCTCTGCATTAATGAAATTTATTGACAGTTTAAAATTCTTTCTCTTCAATTGGGTATGAAAAAATAATTTGCTCTCAGTTAAATATCTGATTTAGTTTTAGGTTATATAGAATATGAAATATTCTATTATAAATTTTTTTATTCATAGGTTGACCAGTGAACTTTCGCATCGAAAATTTCAAAACTGATTTTCTGTCTGAGACAATATTTGGATTTAGGAAATTGTTAGCGGTAAATTATACGCAGTGAAACTTAAAGCATCCCGGACATCTTCACAAGATAAGGCATGGAAGGATAGTGTAAGGAGGAGTAATAGTAATTAGGTAAAAATGAGAAATCGTATTTAATGATGATTATGTAGTAGCAGTAGTAGTAGTAGTAGCATTAATAGTAATTATTATCATTAATAGTAGTAGTAGTAGCATTATTGATAATAAGAGGAAAATTAGCAATCAAGTTTGAATGCCGTGTGAGACTAATAATAATAATAACAATAGCAAATCTCACACGGGCGTATGGGATTTGCTCGGCCGTGTGTGTGAGACTAGCACGCTCGTGTGAATTATATATCTCGTGCAAGAATAATATAACTCATGAATAACTCTCTGAATAATCTTTATTTAGAGGCACTAAAGGTGACATTTAATCCATCCAGTTGACAATTAATGGAATTTATCGCATGAATATTTGATAACGCTTACTGAAGTCCAGTCCGCAATAACGTACAAAATCTAAGTATATTACTTATTATATAATTAATTATTTAATTAATTTAATTAATAAAGTTAATTACTTAATTACTAATTATATATAAACAATATTATATTACTGAAATCTCTGGGCCACACTGTCAATAAATTAACACTCCTACATTATAGTTAACTGAATTCGCGCCATCTTAGTTAACCAATACCCTCAATATAATAATCAAGCCAGGTCTTTTGTAGGAACAATAATTATGTTCTTTCAGTTCCTTCAATTTCCTCACGTATTCATTGTCTGCCATTTGATAATGAAGTAGTGCGGATATTTTTATTTGTACCTTGTTCCATTTGTACCGCGAGCTGCGTAAGTGTAATGAACAAAACATGTCAGTAAATGGTACGCAGATATGCTCGTGTTTTATTCTAAGATACGGTAAGAAAGTATCAGTTTAATTTAAACCATTGCGAATATCAATGGATAAATTACCATTACAAATTGTTAATGCATAATACTCTGTCCAGGAAAAAATGACGCTCAAAATCCCACTTGTGTATAATGAAAAAATAAATGAAATTAATTCGAGTTATTCTAATATAATATAACCACGTCATTTATGGAGATCAAACCAATTTTCCAATGCAGAAGTCATTACAATGAGTATAGGTGCGTGTAAGAGACGCTGTATGGAAATACGTATGTAGTGAGCTAGCTATACTATCATAATTGCTAATTAGCTAATCACGAAGCTGATTATTTAGCAAAGTGAGTCAGCTTTTAATCAGCTCGTACTGTTAATGGCAGCTGCATGACACTGACAGTTTCCTTTACAGGGAAATTTGTCTTAATTAATTTCCAAGCTTCCGTACAAACTTTGTTGTTGCTGGCGGCAGTCTCTCCCGAAAACAAGTTGTGGGAAACTGGACAGAACTTGTTTAGAATTTATTCAGAGGAAATAATGCAGGTATTCATTATTCAGGGGCAACAACTGTGTCTTTCACTCGAATATAATATTTATTCACGACGAAAAAACGAAAATGAATTATTCATGAAACGTTCATCAGTCTTGTGTTCTACTCATGGATTCATACATAATAAAATGAGTTATCTAAATTGTACATTAAAAGTTGGCTAGCGTTCTCAAACGCTAGTAACTTTTAAATAGTAAATTAAACATTTTCAGCTTATAGAAATTTTTAGTTGTGTTACTATTTTGGTTGTATTATTATACAAGCAGTTGCTTATGCATATTTCTTCAGTGAATGTACCTATTCAGGCATAGGGCCCTAAAGACATTATTAGTTATTAACGCTTCAGAAACACTTCATTAATTTAGCCAGCGAATATCAGTTGATGTTCCCTGTAGCGCCGGCCTCGGCAATCTTCAGCGCTGAGAACTGCTCGGTGTTACCCTGCGGATTGGACGTTAATCCCAACACAAAATAGGATTACCGTAAGTGGGCTGGTGGCTGACGAGCGCAAAATCCACACTGCATCGAGTAAAAAATCGTCAACTGATTGAGGGAAAATTCCCCATTGGACGGGAGACAGAACTATAATATGCATATAGGGTAAAAATTAGAGGTTGTTCTACTACATATTGAGTGTAAATCCCGTGAAAAATTAGTCGAGCGAGAATGAACTTATTTTTTCAACTTATTGTTTATATTTATTTTATTTAATGTTTTTGAATTTTTTGATTTAATATTTATTTTTATTATGTTAAGTATGAACATGTAAAGGTTGCTAAATAAAGCTAGGTAATCTTAGTGACACTACACTTAATAGTAATATTTTCACTACTCTGTTATAAAAAAAAGTCATCTTAGCCATTATATGTTAAGACGATTCTTTCGTTCCGTTGTGTTTATCTTCGGCGAAAATATTAGGTCGTATGAAGGAAATTCTTACTTTCAAGTTAAGCATTTATTTTAGTTTGCATTTGTGCAACAAATTACTAGCAAAGTTCCCGAACTCCCTGAAGACCTGAACTAATTACTTTTATTACCTCGTCGTATAATTACCATATTGATGCAGATAACATAATTACCTTATTACCTCACTACGAGATCATCATGAGTATCTCAATAATCAATTTGCCTCACAAAAATGAGGCAGAATATTTTTTTTAAATAAATGGTATATGATAAGTATTTATGTATTCGTAATTCAGACTCACACGTAAGTAATTTAATTTTACCCTCTGTTTATCAGATATACTGACTTTAACTTTTCGTTTCGCAATCAAATTGCATTTGACTTCAATTTCCTGGTCCATAATCCAGCTCTTTTCAACTTTAATTGAACAGCGCACGGCTTAAAATTTCCGTTCGTAATTCAGCTGTATTTGACTTTCATTAGGACTACGTCCCAAGTAGAAATTAAAATTACCTTTATCACTCAAAACAGGAGCGCCATAATCGCACAGACGCAGAATTTATCAGGTGCAAAATGATAATTTTTCTTAATCTTTTTCTCGTTTCGAAGAAAATACGTCGAGCAATCCTGGATGGTCGTGTCGTGTGCGAATTATTTGTTTGAGGTGATTTTTTCTGGCTGCTGGTTATTGGAAAAAAATATTTTTACTGATTTATACATGGAATTATTTTATATGATTTTTAAATTAAAACTCTTTTTGGAATTATACGTAATTTCAGAATGATAAAAAAAGTGAACAGTTTTTGGTAAAAATTTGCACTGAATTTTTAAAAAATTCGACAAGATTTAGTCGTTAAAACTGCTTGAATGAATTTCAAGATTGAGCGAAAAGGCTATAACGTAAGGTATCTTAAAAAAGGCCGTGAAATTTTATGCTGATTTCCATCATGTACGGTACCATCTGTCATTGTCACAAATTAACACTCAAATTTCATATTTAAATATTTTCATACATGTTTGCTGTGTGCGTTTCAATTTCACATTCGGAATATAAATTTAATTCCAAGTCTATACTAAATTTTTATGATTCCATGTTTAATATCAACTCTATAATTGCATGTTTCTTTTCAAACTTGTATTTCTCTGTGATGTTAACTTAATAATGGTATTGTTGTAATCAAACTTGCAATTTCCTGATCGGTGTAAAAAAAAGACTACATATTTATATCATAACTTTTATTTCGGAAATCTACATATGTATATCAATCATATAATTTCATGTTCTTCAATCCAGTCCAAATCATAGTTCGATATGAACGTTTTAAATCGGCGTTCGACAACACAGCTAATCTGTCCCAACATCGGGCCACGGTCCCGCATCACCAAGCTTGTTATCTGTCCCAACGTCAGGCCACGGTCCCGCATCACCAAGCTTGTTATCTGTCCCAACATCGGGCCACGGTCCCGCATCACCAAGCTTGTTATCTGGCCCAGCATCGGGCCACCGCCCCGCATCAACAAACTTGTTATTTGTCCCGGTCCATACAGCTAATCTGTCCCAGCATTGGGCCACGGTCCCGCATCACCAAATGTGTTATATGTCCCGGCCCACACAGCTAATTTGGCCCTGCATTGGGCCACGGTCCCGCATCACCAAGCTTGTGTTCTGTCCCAACATTGGGCCACGGTCCCGCATTATCAAACTTGTTATCTGTTCCGGTCCACACATCTAATCTGGCCCAGCATTGGGCCACGGTCCCGCATCACCAAGCTTGTATCTGTCCTGGTCCAATAACGACTCCCTGAAGCGTAATACGCAGCCTATATATTTGCGCCTGTAAACCCACCACGCTGGATAAATCCATTCCCATTACAGTCGTTACCAGATACCGGCAGGGATAAGACTCACGTTACCGTAGGCCGTTACCAGCTATGGTAACGAAATTCACTACCGGCATCCAGATATACGGTAACCAGGTTACTATTTTCTTGGATCCATCTATTCAATTACTGTAGCTGGCACAGCGTATCCTGGTATCCAGCTGTACAATTACGGTAACTGGCACAGCGTATCCTGGTATCCAGCTGTACAATTACGGTAACTGGCACAGTGTATCCTGGTATCCAGCTGTACAATTACGGTAACTGGCACAGTGCATCCAGGTATCCAGCTGTACAATTACGGTAACTGGCACAGCGTATCCTGGTATTCAGCTGTACAATTTCGGTAGCTGGGTCCCAATTTCGTCCTCGGGATAACAGAGATATCAGCTGGAAATACCAATTTCTATCCATGTTATACGTATCATGTTGGTTAGAGTTCATGGTGCGGTATTTCGAAAATATATCGTTAGTCGCTAAGAATCCATGCTGTGATTGTGTCCTGATAATAGGCTGTAACCAAACCTTGAATCGATCATTATCGGTTCCTGATCATCGGGCCTATAAAGAGGAAACTATGACAATTCTTGTCCTTGGTCCCTGTAGTTTTTTTTAATTCGCTTCATCGCAAAGCATCGATTTCCGGTCGCTGATAGCGAGGCATAAATCCGCGGCTAGACTTCGGTCCGCACTTATCGTTTCCTTTGACTGCTCGGTTTTGCTTTTGTTTCTTCTTGAAATGAGTCACAAAAATGTTGAGGCGAGAAGTAAAAAATTTTGTGTGAAATAAAAA
This sequence comes from Hyalella azteca, assembly GCF_000764305.2. Lineage (NCBI taxonomy): Eukaryota > Metazoa > Arthropoda > Malacostraca > Amphipoda > Hyalellidae > Hyalella > Hyalella azteca. The sequence goes on from NW_025931296.1 coordinate 54,789, forward strand.
AGTATATGTTTGAGAATTTATACTTCTTGTGGAATGATGTATTTAGTTTAAAGAAATGTGGAATGATGTACTGATTAGTGCTACTTATACATTACCGATAATTATTTTTCAACTTTGGAAGTGATATGTTTTCGTGAACGCATAAATTTTTTCATTACGCTGAAATTGGACGGAAATTATTTTGATGCTAGTTTATTTGTACACTGACCTATGTAATAATCACTCGGTATACGAGTTTATTTCCATCTAACTGCTTTTGGCGTCATGTCTGCAGACAATTTGATATAACGTGTCATCCTGCTATCCATGTCCGCAGACAATCTGATATAACGTGTCAACATACATATCCATGTCTGCAGACAATCTGATATAACGTGTCAACATACATATCCATGTCTGCAGACAATCGGATATAACGTGTCAACCTACATATCCATGTCTGCAGACAATCGGATATAACGTGTCAACCTACATATCCATGTCTGCGGACAATCGGATATTGCGTCTTGAAGTGCATATCTACAAAATCAGATTTTCCGCGTCACAGAAATTTCAAGACGGCGACAGATGCGAGACAGCATTGAAGTTCCTTTCCGTCAAATTTCATCAACGTTGTTTGAAATCGAGCATCGAGATCCATCCAACCAAGACAGGCAAGATGCAGCCATACATGAAAATCGAGTTTTGTTTCTAGACATTCAGGATTTAAAAAAAAAAACTTAAAATCAACTATCTATCTGTCTTATATGCACACGTAATTCAACTCAAATCTCGAGAAAGTAAAATTGAAACCCCTTCACTTCTTAATGTAAAACTGTAACGACGATTTTTCAACCAAAAATCTACTGAATTCCGACCTCAAAGTTCAGTTACGGTGGATTTCTTGGCCACCTGAACATTCGCCCATCTTCGCCAGCGCGAGAAAAATTGCATTGGGATTTTTGACGGAGTTCTTCAGATGTTCTAGGATTCCATTATTTTTATGTCTCCTGAATAAACGCGGCTGCGAAGCTCTGTCCCTGGAAGCTCCTCGTTTGCAGGGTCATTTTTCCTCAAAACCCTAATCTCATTCGGGCAAATTTTTCTCCCGCGCTCGACATTTCTTTATGGAACCCTTCACTTCAGCCACTTTTTTCTCTTCGCTCACATTCATTTATTCTTTTTCCTCTCTTTATTTAAGATAATTCATATCTTTCCTTTCGCTCACTTTCATTTCTTCCTTTTTCTCTCTTTATTCTTTAAAATAATTTATAATCCAATGCGTGTCCATCGCTGAATATATTCTTGACTTTCACCGGTAAAGAATAAATTTTTTCGAGAACTGTCACGTAAAATGCTGTTAATTTCTCTCTGATTTCTAGTCAATCAAAATTTTATTTCAAAGAACTTTCAGCCATTCATTATCTTGAAAAGCAACGTAGATATCCGAATATTTACCTATATTTTCTATAATTTCCTTTACTCAGCCACCAGTACTAAAATATTCGATACCTATGAATCTGAAAATCGTGATAATTTTTCCATTCTGTTTCCGGAAATCCGGACAATTCATCGCAGTGGTGATTCCTGCATCCCAATACTCCAGTTCACCATTAAGACGCACATAAATCACAGACATCATAACAGTACATAATTACCCAGACATCATAACAACAATAGATCATAATAACACGCCTAATATCTGACCTCGGAAGAAATAACAGCACATAAATACCCAGACATCATAACAACAATAGATCATATTAACACGCCTAATATCTGACCTCGGTAGCATTAACAGCACATAAATACCCAGACATCATAACAACAATAGATCATAATAATACGCCTAATAACTGACCTCGGTAGAAATAACATCTTGTAAATACCTAGACATCATAAAAACAATAGATCATAATAATACGCCTAATAACTGACCTCGGTAGAAATAGCAGCACATAAATACCCAGACATCATAACAACAATAGATCATAATAATACGCCTAATAACTGACCTCGGTAGAAATAACGATGCATAAGCCTGGGAACCCCAAGAGAGCAGCAATCAATAAGGCGGTCGCTGTTTACACAGGTCGATGTCGCGGGTCAGAGATGCACGAGCTTAGTCCGAATTATGGCGGCCCATAGGCCGCATTATGTGCGGTATTAGCACGCTTATTAAGATGAATAGGATGGGCAGACCAACACACAATAGAGCTCCATCGCGCCACCTAGCGTCATTTAAATTAATCTTACACGTGATCCTAAATTCCGACCGCGGCTTACGAGGGCATCCAGCGTGGAATTGTACGGCAGATTTACACCTCTGAGAGAGCAGCGTTTGAGGGAAGATTTGCCAATGGCAATGTTGTTTCGATAATAGTTTACTTAGATTTATGGAAGATTATAGACCGCCGGTCTTTATTTTCCAAAAAAATTCAGTATTAAATACACCCATTATCTTTAAAAGCACAGTTTCTGCAGTTTTCTGCAGTTTTCATCATTCTCATAAACGTTGTGTGAATTATTTACAAGTATGATTCAAATTCATTCAACGTACATTTTGTTCTACCAATGATAATTTTTTTTCATTCATGTCTTCATTTCAATCTTGTCTTTTCCAAGTTCCAGCCCTTGTGAATATTAATGGAAATAACTCAGTAAAATGTAAACCAAGATCAATGCATATATTCAAATTATGCTCTTAAATTGGTCATTGATTAGCTAAAAGAATTGGACTACAATTCATCATTCTGAGTTTTTTTTACATGGGCATTTTATGCCTAGACATCTTGAGCTGCGGTCAGCACTGACTTAGGTCGCACGGCGCTGCCATGCGAACACTTTTCATTCTCATTGCCGCAATCACCGAAGAAAGCAGCCAAACGAACGAATTTTACGATCACTGCTCGCCAGGACCCTGAGACAAAGACTCCTTTGCCAACGAAAATTGGCCCTAAAATTGGTACCGAAAACCCAACCGACTGCAAGCCTGCTGATGAAAGTGTCTTTATGGGTGAGGGTTTCTTCCTATTCAAGACCATGCCGTGTTTTGGTTGGAAAGGTGGATTTTGTATTCAAAAACATGCTGGGTATTGATAACGAAGGTTTTTTATTCACGACCATGCTGGGTATTGGGAAGGAATGCGATTTTTATCCAAGACCATGCTGGGTATTGGGAAGGAATGCGATTTTTATCCAAGACCATGCTGGGTATTGGGAAGGAATGCGATTTTATCAAGACCATGCTGGATTTTTGGAAGGAATGTTTTTTTTATCCAAGGGTTTTGGGAAGGAATGCCATTTTTTATTCAAGACCATGCTGGATTTTGGGAAGTATTGCGATTTTTTATTCAATACCATGCTGGGTTTTGGTAAGCAATGTCATTTTTGTATTCAGAACCATGCTAGGTTTTGATAAGGAATGTATTTTTTTTTCATTCAAGACCATGCTGGGTTTTGGTAAGGAGTTTATTTTTTGTATTCAAGACCATGGTGGATTTTGGGAAGTATTGCAATTTTTTATTCAATACCATGCTGGGTTTTGGTAAGGAATGTCATTTTTGTATTCAAGACCATGCTAGGTTTTGATAAGAATCGTGTTTTTTTTTTCAAGACCATGCTGGGTTTTGGTAAGGAATGTAATTTTTGTATTCAAGACCATGGTGGCTTTTATAGGCTGAAATGGTTTTTCCATTCACGACCTTGCCATGGCGAAAAAATTGTCACTTTTTCGCAGCTCTGACGTAACGTGAATATCCTAGTGTCTCTCTGACTGCTAGGCAAGGCAGGAAAATTCCCATCCTGCCTCCAGACTGCGCAAGAAATTATCTTTCAGTGCCAAACCCTTCTTTTTGATCTGATCCATTAATTAGAAGCTGATAAATCCTCGTCTGAAGGCAACAGAAGCTTTCAGCTCTGTTGGCGACAGGCGATCTGTTTGTTTTGCTCGGCACGTAAGACCAAAAGACGCGAAACTGTCACTATGAGGGAGCCTTGCACATCAGCCTGCTACTTCCTGTATTTGAAAAAGACATTTCATGTGGGTAATAAAATATTTTTTCGATTGCATAATAAGAAAAATTATATAGTATTTATATAAAAAATATAGCTCAATACTCACGGCAGTGTGTGACAGAGAGCGCATTTTCTCGTCGACGAAAACGTGAAGTCACGGACAGACGGACAGACAGACGGACAGACAGACGGACAGACAGACGGACAGACAGATGGACAGACAGATGGACAGACAGACGGCAGACAGACGGACAGACAGACGGACAGACAGACGGACAGACAGACGGACAGACGGACGGACAGACAGACGGACAGACAGACGGACATGACGAGCACAATGGCGCCTTTTTCCATAAATGAGAAAATGAGCTAGAAATGCTATACTTTATGGCAGAAAATATGTATGCAAGCCGTGTCTTGTATATGCATATGTGCATTTATAACGATCTTCTACAGGCTTTTGTAAATTAAAATACGCAGATTATTATGGGAAATTTTCTTACCCAACTGTCCTAGTAAGTTGTGTTAAAACAGCGGCTAAGCTTAGTAATCATGGCTTCCTAGGCCTCACTTTATCTTATAATTTCTTCCTGTCAAGTTCTTTAACGAGTTATTTAATGGAGCTATCAGAAGTTGCAAGACAGTAACACGTTAAACTGGGATTTGATTCTTAGAGCAAAGGAGTCATAATCCCAGTAAATAATTTAATGTGAGATATAGAGGATTAAATTTTCTAGGTTTGTCTTAAGTCTTGGCGAAGACTTGGCATTGCAAGCTCAGCAGGATTAGTGATAGCGTCATCTCGAAAACAAGCTCCGGACGTTGCATCCACCAAAATTGTTCCCGACATGTCATCCACTATACAAATTTCCGACACGTTATCCACTATACAAGTTTCCGACACGACATCCACCATACCTACAAGTTTCCGACAAGCCATCCGCCATACAAGTTTCCGACACGCCATCCACTATACAAGTTTCCGACACGTCATCCACTATACAAGTTTCCGACACGTTATCCAATATACAAGTTTCCGACACGTTATCCACTATACAAATTTCCGACACGTCATCCACTATACAAGTTTCCGACACGTTATCCACTATTCAAGTTTCCGACACGCCATCCACTATACAAGTTTCCGACACGTTATCCACTATACAAGTTTCCTACACGTCATCCACTAGTTTCCGACGCGTCACTCACTATACAAGTTTCCGACACGCCATCCACTAGTTTTCAAAGGTCCAACAAATTCTGCCATTGTAATGGCAGAATTTTTGCAATCAGAATCATTGCAATCCACAACGTAATTTCGATATAAGATAGTCGGCTACATATTATTTTGATACTTGAAGTTATAAATTTCAATCAAAATTAGAACGAACAATAAAATATTTTGGTTGGGTGGAATTTAGATTTTCTATAAATTTCGATTTCGTTCATTAATCATTAGTGGCTATGACTTTAAATCATTAGTTCCCATTACTTGAAATTAATTTAGAAAACAATAAGTTTACCTAGATGCAAATATGTCACTACACAAACATAGGTGCCCATGCTAATATGAGATTTCAAAGACCTGGGTACGCTTAATAAATAAAATGTGAATACGTATACCTAGATACCCATGATATTATGTCACTAGATTTACCTATATAGATACGAAAGTGGCTAGTTTACATATACCGGCAACTGCCGTATTTCCTTGTCGAGATTTATAGGCGGCCTATAAGAGGCCTATAGGCGGCCTATATGAGGCCTATAGGCGGCCTATAGGCGGCACATGAGTAGCCAGTGAGCGGGCCACTCATGTGCCTTGAGCATGAATCAGGCTTAGGGTAGGATCACCACTTATCATATTTACGGTCAAATCTAAACGTAAAAGCTGCACATTATTTCAATAAATTATAAATCAAATCCCCTTACAATTGTGTTGGGTATAAAGGAATATAAAACCTTATTAACTGTTAGATCGACGATTTATTTTTTTTAATATTAGTGGATATGTGCTGATGATTTCCTTAAGACATTGGAGCAGTCGTAAATAAAATAGATATAAATTACATATCAAATAATAAAATTGTTCATGTTATGCTTTAATTTCAGGTGAAAGCGTCATATCGAATAAGAAATGGTGAATAATTGTTCATTATTTTTGATTTGAGGACAATAAACGTCGTGGTATTTACTTGGGAATATTAAATAACTGTGGAAATTAAAATATTAAGTCCTGTTACTAGATGGGAACTCGATATCATAATTAAATTCTATTAAATAATGAGAACACACTTCTAAAGTTGGATTCTGTTAATTTTGCGAACTAACTTTAATAAACTAAGTTCTCTAGGGTGATGAAAATAACGCACTTTTTAAATTCAGATTCGACTTCCAGAATTTTTTTCATAAATACGAATTAAGTTTTTTGAAGTTGAAATGAAGGTCCGCAACAAAAGTCACGGCCACTCGATGACTCAGGCCAATGCCATAAATTGCGCCAATTAAGTGGCTTTTAATGCCATGGCAAGCTGCCAGAAACGTCGATAATCTTCAGAGTTGGCCATTCTCATCGGCCTGAAGCCATATTACGGAGGAAAAATTGGTTGATACGTCGGACCTTTTCTTCATTTCCATCAACTGATAAAAACAGTTCTGATTTCGCAGAGAAAGTTGGATTACAGAAAAACTTCTTCACGCTTATTTTTTTGAAACTTGAAGCAAACTCAAAATTTAGAATTTCAATTAAATTCAAGCCAAATTCAGCCGGGAATGCAGCTGATCATAGTTGATTTTAGATGCCCAACTTAGGAAGCAAAAAATATAAAAATTTTACATAGGAAGCATCGCGCAAACGTACGATTTAGAAAAATATTGCTCTATCGACTTATATTAACTTACAGCAAATTTCAGCCTCGGTCCAGCCCATGTGAATATTAATGGTAATAATTTTTAAATAAATAATGCATTGAATAAAGAAATAAATTTTGTTGTTGGATTTATACGCGCACACCGCCATTGTCTGCTGCTGCCGCGTGTGTGATTGCCGGTGTAACTTGCTGCCTTGAACTGCCTTGAGTGCAGGCAGCAGGCAGTTGGCTGCCTTGAACTGCCTTGAGTGCTGGAAGTCCATATAACGAAGGTTGCCTAGAGTTGCAGTTCGACTAAATTGAAGATCATGAAATTTTAAAGAATAGTTTTTGAAATTATTAAGAATAATTTTGGAAATTTTAATGGATAAATTCGATGAAAATAAGTTTCATGAGCATAGTGGATGAACATCTTACATTAACTGTACTGCCCGTGTGCCGAAATGCGTAGTAATTTCTTAATGTATGATTTTTATGCAACAAAAACTTAGGAAATTAGTTAGAAAATGGAGTTCATGTCTGGTAACACTTGTAATCCGGCAGCTTCTTTAACTGAAGGAAAAATTAAGTATTTTAAAAGTGCAATCGCTCTTTCTTGACATTATATTTTCTTCTATATATGCAAGAAATGTATTTAATTAACTGTATCAGTAGTAAGAGTTTGAATATGAATAAATTGGTTTCAAACGAAATGGGAATTTATGTATATTCTCTTTTTAATACTATTGTGTAAAAATCATACCACCACATCAGGGCATTAGTGTGATGACCACGACACCACACCGTACATCACACCGAGGCAATGCCATTCCAACGCATTCCTAGTCAGGCTAGGAATGCCATTCCATCACATTCCCAGCCAAGCTAGGATGCCATTCCACAGCATTCCTAGTGAAGCTAGGGATGCCATTCCACAGCATTCCCAGTAAAGCTAGGGATGTCATTCCAACAGCATTCCCAGCCAAGCTAGGAATGCCATTCCACAGCATTCCCAGTCAAGCTAGAGATGACAATCCACAGCATTCCCAGTCAAGCTAGGAATTCCATTCCACAACATTCCCAGTCAAGCTAGGAATTCCATTCCACAGCATTCCCAGTCAAGCTAGGGATGCCATTCCATAGCATTCCCAGTCAAGCTAGAGATGACATTCCAACGTATTCCCAGTGAAGCTAGGGATGTCATTCCAATGCATTCCCAGTCAAGCTAGGGATGCCATTCCAACGCATTCCTAGTCAAGACAGGAATGCCATTCCACAGCATTCCCAGTGAAGCTAGGGATGCCATTCCAACGCATTCCTGAAACAAGTTGGAATTCACCGGGAATTGTATTGTGCGGCTGGCTCCTCAATTCCTGATTGGTGGCTGAGAAACGCGTATCTTAGATACGGTGAGCACGATGTTCCTGAATTGAAAAGAAAGAAAACAAACTTGAAAAGTGAAAGAAAAATTAAAAAGGAAGCGAAAATTTATATGGAAAAATTTTGTATCTAAAAAAAATTTCAACACGAACGAATTTCATTTCACGGAATTTTATTCACTCTAGTTTCAAACTTTTCAATAAGTTGTGTTTAAAATACCTCATAACACAGGGATTATTTTGGTCCAAACAAATACTATATCGATATCTGAATATCAACATTTAATGCGCGGAATATTGAAAAAAGTAAGTGAATATCAAATTTAGCATTTACTTTAGTTGATTAAATGTTGATTTTGCTGAAAAAACTTTGATATTAAGTTGATTGGGTTGAAACAAGGTTGACTAAGAGATGATTTCATTGCAATAACGTTTACTCGGCGTTATTCGGAGTTCAAATTCGTGTTGGGTTCAATAATTGAACACGGGCGAGTGTCCCACAGGAATGGAACTCTACAGGGCAAGAGATGGCAGGCGTTTATAATGCAACACTCGGGCGAACTTGTATGAAATTCCATTCATAAACACACATTCACATCAGACTCCGAAATATCAACCTACAATTCATTATTCGGTAACCCATCTTCACGGTATTTCAATAAGAATATAAATGAGTTTGTTCCGTTGAAACATGCTCGCAGTATCCCAGAACAGTTTATCTGGTCTACCTCGATCTCGATTGATCTTTCATGTCAACGATCGATTCAAATTTTCACTCAATTTTTCTCGCAAGCAAATCCAAATATAATTAATATCATATAATATCCCAATATAAAACAAATCCGTTATATGCACTGTCACAAATTCTGCACCTGACATGACGCTCTTGTGTTGAGACTCGTGCTGAAAATCCTATGTATGAAAACACATCGTATGTCTGTAAAAATGTCCATAAACAATCCTTGTATATTATTACACATCGCGTATATGTAAACGAGTCTTCAATCAATCCTTGTATTGGAACACATCTCGTGTCTGTAAATAAGTCCCCCAAACAATCCTTGTATTGGAACACATCTCGTGTCAGTAAATAAGGTCCCAAACAATCCTTGTACTACTAGAACACATATCGTGTCTGTAAATAAGTTCCCAAACAACCCATGTGTTAGAACACATCTCGTGTCTGTAAACAAGTCCCTCTTCGCTATACAAACGCACAACTGTCGGCTGCAGAAATAATCCTGGGCACGTTTGAAAAATCTTACTTTGACCCTTCGAAATCCGATTAGAGCGAACAATTCGGGTAGAAATAACACCGGAACTTGCGGCGAATATCCTTGTTCCTCCAGCAGTTTCGTTTATTAGCAGAAATTGTTAATCTTGTTTTAACCACTAAGTTTACCTGAAAATCTGGATTAACCAATATGTGTTTCATGTAAATCAGGGTGTTAATTTATACATAAACCTTATGTGTGTATTTAAGATATTGCTTGATAAGAGAAACTTTTAACCCCGGCCCTTAGAAGCACCTCTGGCTTCGCGAGAAAAATAATTCAAGCTAGAGGAACTGCAGGGTAATCACAACTGCTTCTATTTATAAGGATGTGTTACTAGACGGTGGAACCCTCCCTGGTATCTATGAGTGCGGTATCCGGTATCAGCTGCAGAGTTACCCTCCCTGGTATCTATGAGCGCGGTATCCGGTATCAGCTGCAGAATATGACCGTGGTATCCGGTAACAGCTGCAGAGTTACCCTGGTATCTATGACCGTGGTATCCGGTAACAGCTGCAGAGTTACCCTGGTATCTATGAGTGCGGTATCCGGTATCAGCTGCAGAGTTACCCTCCCTGGTATCTATGAGCGTGGTATCCGGTATCAGCTGCAGAGTTACCCTCCCTGGTATCTATGAGCGTGGTATCCGGTAACAGCTGCACAGTATCCTTCACATACAAAGGATACCAGCAAGAATAGCGCACTCCCGCATGCCCGACAATGCTTCCTTCAGCGCCCAAAGCTGCTACAAAATCGCCAGAATTTTATCATAGAAAGCATTTACATATTCAGGGATTCCAGCCAAACAAGGCACGAAAAGAAGCCTCCTGTCAGCTCTAGCGGGTAAACCTAACTTGGAAATGCACTACTGCCGATCCTGCCGCCATTTTCAACGATATTTGCTTTTAAAAATCCCCGAAATAAAGCTAGATTTTTGCACGAGCTGTCTGTATTAGAATCCAAACAAACTTGCTGCGAAAATTTTAATCTGTTGCCTGAAATTGAACAGATTTATTACCATCGGTCATATGTAGATATAAATTTACAAATTCAAATTCGCGCTAAGAAGCCATTGTCAAATTTTTAATCGTTTTTTCCTTATGTAAATGCTATACCATAACATCGAACAGAAAAGCATCGAATATTTATAAATTATTATCAACTTATTATTAATATTCTTACTACTAATTATATAACATTAACATTAACATTATATATTATATATAACATTAACCTCAATTTGAATATAATCTTGAATTGATTTTCTTTTAATTTTTCAATGTCTCTTGGAACTTTCTTGGACTTAATTGTTAGGAACATTTTTTCTCACGAAAATTTCTTCTTGTCTGAACGAAACAATTACAAACGTATCCCTAATAACTATTTCATTTTTTAATTACTTTCAATCTTATATAAAAATTTCCCGAGCCGTGATGATATTACTCCATTGAATGGCATAATATTGTGCTTAAATGATAATTATAAATGCATCGAAGCATTGAATACATATGCATGTCACATACTGAGATGAAACCGCGATTTATAATTTAAAAAAATATCCTAATGGTAATGGCGCCCACCGAGTCATTAAGCTTTTGAATTCTTTTGGTAGGCTTAAGCCCATTGAATTTAGTGCATGACTTCGTCAATGATTTTTAGCGAGATAATGAAGCCGAGGTCGCCTACACCCTCAGTCAAAATGAAGAGACCTCTTCTTTCCCTCAATTCGGAGTCCTTTCACTCTATATTAAAGAGAAAATGAAATAATGAATCTCCCTCCTTTAAATACTTCCCACTTTATTGAAGAGAAAATGAAAAAGAATGAATTTCCCTCCTTTAAATCTTCCTTCTTTATTAAAGAGAAAATAAAATAATGAATCTCTCTCCTTTAAATCATTCCTACTATATTGAAGAAAAACTGAAATTATGAATCTCTATCCTTTAAATCCTCCCTACTTTATTAAAGAGAAAATGCAATAATTAATTTTTCCCTTCTAATTCCTCTCGAAATTGCAGGTTCTATATATGTTCTGGAGGGGGGGGGGAGGTGCACCATTACAAAAAGGAATATAAAAGTAATTCAAAATTCGTGTAGTTTCCCGCTGTAAAAGAAACAAAAACTTTTTTGTGATATTTTACGAGGATTATGCCTCGTAATTATAATATTAATTATATTATTATATATTATATTATTACACCTATTATAACCTTCTCAAAATAAAGCAACCTGCACCATATATTGTATAAATCTGTAATTTAAGAAGAAACTGCAACCCAAGTGTTCGGTATCCCTCTCTTTAAGTGGAGAGACCTCCTTCTGAAAAAGGACTTATCTCTCTTCCTCTTCCCCTTTCCTCCCTCCCCCTTCCTCTTCCTCCCTTCCTCTTCCTCCTTTCCTCCTACCCCCTTCTTCTCCCCTTCATTCATCCACCTCCTTCACGAACTGTGACGTCATTAAACTCAGGAAATAACTGAAAGGGGAAGTGGAGAGATCGATGCAATTACGTTCTTGATGTTAAATGCAAGAAACTTCTAATTTTTAAGAATTTCCTGCAATTTATGGAACGTCCGAAAAGTCGCTAAAAATTTATCTTCACGACTTTATACAAAGAAATCAAGCTAAAGATTTGAAAGATCATTAAGGTTATATGCAAAAATGCAGATACTAGAAAAAATAGAAGTCAATTAAAAGATATTTTTAGTTATCAAGATACAAGAAAAAAGTACAGGTTGTCGAACACATACGACTATATAAATATATTAAATACGATTCGACGATTATAAACAAATCGTTCAAAGGAATTATGGGTTTTAATAAGATAATTAAAAATTCACGGGATTTACGCGCCACTTTTATCTAAATAAATTTAGGATGCATAACTTTGAGGCTAATTTGAGTGCCATCACAAATTGTAAGCGCGTGTAATAATAAATTGATTTTAAAATAGCTAATAATGATTTAATGTTTTAAAAATGTAGCAAAAAGATCGAATTGATTTTATTAATTCATATTTTATTGAAATAAATGAATGAGAGATCGGATTTTTACTCTACTAATTGATTGTATTTGTGTTTCTAGATCTGAACTTCTTCTGAACTGAATTTTGTGAACTGACGATGGAGCTGGACTCCGAAACGTTTTCTCTTATAAAGATATGGTGAATTTTTGTGGTATTGTTTTTGCTTTTAAATTCCTAATGGGAGATCGATTTTATCAGTTTCATTCTTGCGCGAAAAAAATATAGTTTCGAAATTTTAGTATATATACTTTTTGCTAATGAAAACTCTGATTCATTCACAAAATTTTAAGTTTCCATTAAAAACGTCTTTAAGAATAGCAAATCCGTTTTTATTCAACTCATTTCCCGAACTCACTAGGTGAAACAAGCAAAATTATTGACCAGGAAACTTCTTAAATTTACAATATATTCTTGCTGAAACTTTTTTGAAGTTCAGTATAGTCCTAAAAAATGTTTGTTGATTTGAAAAGACTTATTAGACTCGCTAACTTACAAACGAAAAATTCAAGTCCTTGCCAATGCTCGCGATTCCAAACAATTCTATTTATTGAAGTTTCTGGAATCATGGGTTCGCTATTCTCCAAAAATCACACTGAAAAAATAATAGCAAACAGATTACCAAAAAAGCGAACAATATCTTTCATGAAAAAATTAAAAATTCGTAACGGGTGTCATAACTCCAATATAGAAAGTGACAAATGGCTTTAAATTTTTTTCAATTGTTTTCCAACAACTGCGCTTGTCTGAGAGCTTTTTGATGAACATTTTTGTTCTCGCCATGGCGAGTTTGAATATGTTTTCTGGAACGCATGAAAAAATGTATTTCTATTTGCAACAAATCTCTTTTAATACAGAGAATAAAATTGATTTAAAATCTCAAGACATACCAACAATGAACACTTCACGAAATCAAATAAATTATTGTCTTCAATGCTGCTGTAGAACTACATAATTTGGGAACAAAGTGTCAAAAATAACTTGAGGGAAATAATCAAAGGACTCCCTGTTAACTACGGCAGCACAAAACACTTCAGTTATTGAGCAAGAAAAAGATCAGCTAAGGTCAGCATAAGTACAGGCAATAACACACGAGTTTACAGCAGTCAAGTAGAGCATGTAAAGCAGCTGTTCCATATTGCCAGGCTGTCGGCTTCCAGACTCTAAAAAGTCTTCGGCATTTTACTGCCACATTTAAAGGCAATAAGTTGCAGATTTGCAAAGTTGTTATTTTTTAATGCTACTCGCTTGTGAACTCCTGTATTGCTTACACGGACTTTAGTTGTGACGAAAGTTTCTGGAGAAAAAACTCTTGACTCTAGACAATGAAAACCAAGTCTTTTACACACGCAAACCGATTACAAACTTACTCTGAAGGCCGAAAATAATGGTGCCTTCGATTTTGCTATGTTTTTGCGGTGACAAATAGCATTAAATTACAGAGGTATTTATATATATTTACCAAGTTACGAGTCAGTTTCGAAGATTTTCGTATGCAACTCGTTTACCTTGAGTAAATGAATATCATCCGTCAAGTTAATATGCTCAATAACAAATATCAGGTGATCTCGGTGGCCAGAAGTGCAGAGCCAGATCTTCATTTCCTATGCCTCCTACCCAACACACAAACATCTAAACGATTCCGTTATAATTATAATAAATTATTGATGTATAAATCTAAATGAATAATTCATTATAAAATAATATAGTATAATTATAATGATATAATAATAACGATAATAATAATAGCAATAATAGTAATAAAAATAAAAATAATAATAATAGTAATAGTAATAATAATAATAATAATAACAATGAAACAATGAGGATTATAATAGTAATATTAATAATAATAATAATAACGACAATAATAATGCTAATAACAATGATGATAATGATGATGATAATAAGTATTCAGCCGCCCCGATTATATGCTTAGGAATGTGAGTTAGATTTCTGTCTGCACGCTCGAGTTATATAGCAAAAAACTCCCCAAACACCACAGAAATATGAAGGTCATTTCCCTAAATAAAGATGCACTTCTGTCCTTGTGTGGGTCATCTTGACCCAGTTTAGGCGTAAAATAAGGCGTATCAGTGCTACAAAAAAGTGTGTCAATATTTGGCAATATGAGACATTCATTTTCTGATCGTAACAAATAATTTGCAAGATTTACCGCCACTAATACAGTTCAACTGCATATCCCCTCACCCATCCACTCGCATGCCACTCATCTCGTCAACCACTCACTGGCCACTCGCCACGCTATCAGGCAGTTAACAAAGATCTATCCCTCTCAACGTTTGCCACTCATTGCCCTCTCAGTCGCCACTCGTTCGTGCCGCTCCCTCACTCTTGATCACGCTACCCTCGTATATAGATCGTCGTCCCTCAGCGTGATGCATCCTAGCGGGTAAACAACGAGCCTCGCTTCACCGTAGCTGCATGTCCTATATCATCTGCACGCAGGATAGCTGCAGGATATTTGAATAAAAATTATAGGATAGATGACGGATATTTGAATAAAAATTATACGATAGTTGCAGGATATTTGCATAAAAATTGTAAGATAGTCGCAGGATCGTTAAACGATATTTGTAGGGTAGTTGCAGGTTAATTGAAAGACAGTTTAAGGATAGTTGTAGTATAGCTGCAGGATTACTGCAGTATAGTTGCAGGATAGTTGCAGGATAGTTGCAGGATAGTTGCAGGATACCTGTAGGATAGTTTCAGGATAGTTTAGTGATAGCTGCAGGATAGTTGCAGTATAGATGTAGAACAGTTGCAGGATAATTGAAGGAGAGATCGAAGCGTTCTGACATTCTTCTGTTGCTGTAAGATGGAACGAATGCTGGTATTGCTATTTTTCAGTCATCGAATTTTTATTGCTTCAAGCACGAAATTTCAAGAGGGGATCAGGAAATAATAAAAAAAATTAATTTAGTTGATGAGCTAGGACAATATGAGTATTGAATTGTCAGTTAAATATTTAGAAGTTTTATCGTTTAAGCAGTAAGATTTTGAGTCGTCAGACTATAAAGCCGTCAGATTATGAGCCGTCAGATTATGAACCGCCAGATTATGAGCCGTCAGATTATGAGCCGTCAGATTATGAGCCGCCAGATTATGAGCCGTCAGATTATGAGCCGCCAGATTATGAGCCGTCAGATTATGAGCCGTCACATTATGAGCCGACAGATTATATAGTTATGACCTATCGGCTTTTTATGCCATTTTTCATTGAATAAATACTATGTAATGTTTCAAAATCATTCAAGTAAAATTTTTATAAATATAAATATTTGTATTATACCCTCCCCCTAAAAAATGGTTTAAACTGTTTCTGAATTTTTGCTAAAGTAATGTAGTGTCTTGGTATCTTTACCCTCAAGCTAAGGAACTTTTTGAGGTTATGAAAGACATACAAAATTCACATGCCTAACTCCTCCAATCTTTTTTTTAACTGACGATCTGAATTCATTCTTCGCGTAGCAGAATTCTTTCTCAGAATTTTAGATTGCATAATTCCATCAATTTCTGGGCTTGTCTTAGGCCTAAAAATTGCAAACTTTGGTTGTGAATTCGTAAAATAAAATGAACCCTACAGCCATTGAAGTGCCAGCAAATAGAGCGCACATGTTTTTTTTCTATATCTTCTGTGGTGCTGAAGTAAGGCAAGTTGGCATTACATTTTTAGTGCGCAACTTAACAGAAGAAAATCCGCAGCTTTGAGAGAGTTTATAAAATGTGACTGGAAAACGCTACTGCCTCAGTTTGACGAGTAGAAAAATTGGAAGCCATTCACTGACAGAGATGGTGAATGGTTTGAAATGATATGATAAAAATTAAATAAGCTAATAACAAATAATAGTAATAATAATCAATAAGAATTTATAATTAAAAATAATAAATAAAAATTAATAATTAATAAGTATTAATAATTGATAATAATAAATAAAAATTAGTAATTAATAACAATTGACATGAATTAATAATTAATAATAATTAATAAATAAATTAAATACTATAAATATAGCTTCAAACAATCGCTTACTAGAATACGAACAATAATAAATATATAACATACATAAAACTCCTGGTGCATAGTACTATATTTATTCATTATCCGTTCGAGAAAATCTGAATGGACCGTACGCCCCTGCCCACGATGTTTGTTGCTAGATTATCGTACGGTCATAACTATGATGAGCACAAACATTGCATCTTAAATGATTGTTTGCGTGCCGAGCTTTACGAGAAAATATTCACTTAAAGTTTGTTGACTTGGTGGAAGAGAAACAAAGTTTCTACGAAGAGCCTGGTAAGAGGCCAGGTTTAGCTAACATTTCGAGGATTCGATCGCAAGATCAGCATTTATTTTTGAATACAATGAATTTTGCAATTAATATAGGAATAGCCGTATTTATTGGTCATCATAAGTTGATCAAATTTACGTGAAATAAAATGTATAAATTCACTGCCGGCCTCGCACTTTTCCAATTCACGTCACCTTATGTCGTTCACTTTATTTACATATTAGCGTTGTCTTCTTTTAACCATTTTCACACGTCGCTTTCTCCATATCAATCCATTGCATCTTCTTCTAATGCACTTCTACAACATTACTTTCACCGCACTCACTCCACCACACCAAGTTTATATTTCCCCCTCACACTTACTTTATAACATCATGATTTTTATTTGACGTCACCACAATAGTTTCTTCAAACTTAATTCCACACAACACGTTTAACAACCACCTTCATCGCACTCCCTCCAACACACCACATTCACCACACTCCTTCCTACACACCACATTCACCACACTCCCTCCTACACACCACATTCACCACACTCCCTCCTACACACCACATTCACCACACTCCCTCCTACACACCACATTCACCACACTCAACTCACCAACTCCTGACAGGCACTTTCAATTAAATGAAAAATTGAGGAGCGGAGAGGAGCTTTGAAAGGCTCACTCGACTGCCCCTGCCGGAGACTGATGAGCGTGGACTTGTGACGCGTGGACTTGTGACGCGTGGACTTGTGACGCGTGGACTTGTGACGCGTGGACTTGGGACGCGTGGACTTATTGTGGACGTAGCAGTGGTATAATGCTGTGTGAGACCTGAACTATTAAAATAAGAGAAGTTTGTCATAATTTAATTTATTAATGCAAGCGAATTTCATTTAGCGGTAGTAAGCTTTACAGATGAGGTTCTGGATGAGCGATTTCTTAGCTGTGGTCTGAGACGCTAAGTTAAGACGTCTCAGGCATACCTAAGTCACGACGCATAAGTTGGGCACCAAACTACTAAGTAATGATGCCCAAAGTTTATTATTAAGTCATAAAAATAGCGAGGGCTCTTGTCGAGTTAGGTTGTTTGCATTTATGGTACTCATAAAAGTACTAATCAAGCTAATAATTGCTTTCCAAGTGAGCTCCCCAGAGGTTATGATATACAATTCGCAGCTGAATAATTATTTATAAGGCAATTCATCGAAAAATTTTTTTATTATTATATGTTAGACAAGTAGCATACATTTGACAATATACAATATGTAAAGGAATTTCTTATAGGCTAGTCCTTTGGAAACTTTGCTAAGCTATTGGCAGGATAACAAACGAATATAGCATAACGTACGGTTTATATAAAGAAATGAAAAATAAACATAGAAAAATATACAAGAAAGAAGTTACGCTATCTACGTGAAATGGTAATATATGACCTAAAATATATCAGCAATAATTAAACAGGGTAATCAATAATTCAAGGAATCGAACAATTAATCGAACGAACCAAATAATACCTCTGGTAGTGCAGGCTTCCGTATCAAGGTCTAGCAACGAATACTGTGACGCTTGCGAAATTAGCGGCGTCGAGTAGACTAATTCAATATTTTTGCAAATTTCTGAGAAATGGAAAATGCCGGCTACACAATATTGTTTACGATACGTTCCAACTGTAACGCTAATCAAATAAAAATCATCCTTGTCGCACTCATCCTTCTACCGAGTCTAGCTGGAATACCACCACTGCGATAAACGCATTGTTTTTACTGAACACCAAGCTGGTGATATATTTTTAACGAATGTACTACATACATAGTAATGTATGAGAAAGAGCATACAATGAAGGCTATCTCGATGTAAACGAGTTGTCTCTGACGAAGCTATTTTAAGTTGATTATCGGCTAACTGCGTCCGTAGACTTAATGAAGATCGCTGCACGGCCATCACTGATTGAACTCGAAATTGGATCGGCCTGAAAAAGCGGCATCGGCGAGAACGGCACTCCAATGGAGAGGATTTTGTGATGGGCAGATAATGTAAAAATTCTGAGATTAAACGCGTGTTTTATTGGGTGTTGAGAGAAGGACTGCGATGCAGGAAGCGAAAACGCAATATGGAGTGTGGCAGGTGGAATATGAGCCGGCTTAGATCGATGTATCGTTGAAAAAAGAATAAAATGGAGAGAACTTTTATTTATAATAAATTTGCTCTATCTTATCTACCACACAACGCCGCTTCACACTGTTATTAATTTGAAACAAACTGCATCACATTGCACGAAACCACAGCCATACTTCATCACCTTCTACAATCACAGTACCGCAAAGTTGAGTTCGACACACCACAGCCATCTAGCCTACCACATCACCTAATACCTTGAAATATCAAAATACAATGCACTACACAGCTCAGCACTGTGCTTCCCGCCAACATCGCCACTGCTCTGAAGCACTACGTTCCATCTCCATATGTGAAGTTTAGTTACGTCCTTGTCCATGGTCACGCTGATGCCCCGCCTTCGTCGTCAAGCCGTCGATCTAGGCAGTCAACCGCGCCAATGGGGCTCCGGAGGCATCTTTGAACGTGACTACCATGCATATGCCCTCATTTGAGCCAGTTGATGCAGAATGTTGTTGCTTTTAATTGCCGAGGGGTTCGTGCTCCATAATCGCATAATCCAATAGAGGTTCGTGCTCCAAAATCGCGCTCAAGAACTAGTCTCGTCGTCTCTTGAATGGACGAACTCCCCCCGCCTCATTTCTTGGGCAAGGCGTCATTTTATCCCTATTATCCTGGATGTAAAAGTCTCGAACAAGTCTTTTCTCAATTTCTGTGCAGTCTAATGCTAAGAAGCATTGCTGCAGTCTTTTTACCCAGTCTGTATGTCAGTACTTCAAACTTGGTACCGTTGAAATGAATATTATTCACTACGGCTCAGTCGTAGATTACGGACAGCTCATCCTGTAACCTCTTGCAGGGTAGGTCGTCTGTGATCGACATCAGCTCTCTTGCATCGCCAACCAATGGCGATATATAGATATGGCGATAGATGCTTGGGCAAGTTCAAAGTCGCTGTCGGCGATGTGGATGAGGAAGACGATCGGTTCAAGCACTGAGCCCTTTGGCCGCCGCTTCTCACTCTCGCTTCGCTTGATTTTGAGTCTCCAGTTGCAACAGGTCAGTTAAGGAGTTGTGGATGCACGCTAACAAGCTTCCTCATACACCTAGTAGGTTTAGTTGTCTGAATAGCGCCCCCACGTTCAACTTTTTCAAAATCTTTTATCAAGTCCAAGCGCCCCACGTCTATGCCAGCTCAGGACGACAAGACGGTGGTGGTGTTAGGTAACAAACATATAAGTGTGACAAATATGAGATAATTAGCTAAAACTATGTTTTTTATTGCTGTGCAGATGAGCCTATTTCATATTGTCGACTAGCCTACTGACCACTACCTTTTGAAATACATTGATCACCTACCTGTGGGATGTCAAGATCACTGGTGGGTAATTTGGGGTCTGTCTCTTGGACCTACTTTGCTGATGTTCGTTACGAGTCCTACGTTAAGGCCCTAAGTAATACTGTAATTCCCTGCACCAACGAGGTTTTCCATCACATTGTGAGTGGCTCCTTCAGTGCTCCGACAAACTTCTTCAGCAATACCTCAGGAACACTATCGGGTCCTGGTGCTGGAAACGTCGCCAGTTTTCTGATACTTATATCCCTGTCCTCTGTTACATCCTCAATGTTCTCATGCTCCCTTCCCCTTAACAGCTCATTGCCCATTTTGATTTCATTCTCTTGTCTTGGGTATCGGGGGGTTGCTGAACTCTGATTCAAACTACGCTTCCGGCAACTCAAACAGTTCCTGCTCAATGGTCATCTCCAATGAGGGCATCATTATCCTTAAGTAGGACCACTGTTGCATTTGTTTAGCCTTGGACTGGACGTATTTGAAGACATACATGGAGTTCTCTATGATGACCTCAACCGCTCGCTCGTCGGCAGCTTGTTCTTACGTCATTGTGAGTCCTGCAACCTGCATTCGATTGCCTGTTGAAGCTAAACTATAATCTCTGTTTCCTCAAATTACTAGAGGATTCGGCCATTTGTTTATTTAATCAAGTGAGTTATTTTATGAGAATTTTTCGATCTCTCGAAATAATACGAACTTTAGGGCCCGTTCTCTTGGGGTATGATATACCCTTCACCACCTCACTGCACCACACTACACGGCTCCCAGCATCCCTCCTATGCAACTCACTGGCCCATATCACCCCTCAACACACCCTGCACAGCCCATTATTACCCATCACCACCTTGCTCCACCCCCATCATCACCCCCCTTCACCACCTCGCTGCACCACCCATCATCACTCTTCACCACCTCGCTGCACCACGCAACAAGGCCCCTAGGCGGCAAGGCAGGCTGGACTTCAATCATCTTCAGAAGTTTGCCGCAGGCTGGCAGTTTCTTTGCAAAGAAGACTTTTAAGAGATTAAACCTGCTAGCCTTACGCCATTCCTTAATGAAACGTCAATGGTCCGTCGTATCCTACCCACTCACTTTTATCTCTCCGGAAAATTTGCGATATTCTTCAGCTTGTACCGAGCTTCCATGGCAGTCATGAAGCATCCAATGATGACCGGAATATCCAATGCCTGCCGCAGTATATTCAGTGGCCGGAGTAGACACGAGGAAAATTTCCAGGATTTTTGAGTCTGCAGTGCCATTGAAAATTATAGGCGTATTATTGGAGGCTGACTCATTGGCCGGAGATACAGGGAGTAAAATTGTTGTGAGGAAATTAGCATCGGAAACGTGTTGATCATTTTTAGCGTTTTACGGTCGGTTGAACGTCGAAAATTCATTAGCCTGCGCTGTCCCGAGCATAATTCCGAACAGTTCACCTCCTCGCTCGTCCCTAGCAGTCTCGGGTATCACAAAGACTCCGTATGAATAATTAGAAGTTTTTGAATAGCATTAAATCCTCTTGGGGCGTCTGGAATCCCCTAGCTGGATCGGAATGACAATGCAATATAATACGTGAGCTTCTGAGACTTGCTTCATTAAGATATGGTCGCGGTAGAGGCACATCAAATTTTCAGCTCATCTCAGAGATTACACAGAAATACGTTTATGGTGTGGCGCGAGAATGATGAATACATTAAAGTGAAATTTCCGAGCAATAATTTTAAATTAGGTCTGAGCAAGTTGCTGGGAAACTGTAACTTTTGAAATAAGTCAAATTTTAATAAAAGTCTCTGATAATCTGCGTTGGATGCCCAAAAAATTTCAAAAAACGCAGAAAATTTTTGCTATGAGTCTAAAATTGAACATCAATTATTCTTGGATTTGATTTTAAAACACACTCCACACTTGCAATTTATGCCTCGTGAAACTTAGCCCGGAGTGTTGATGGATATTTTTTAAAGTCATCATCAGATTAAAAGACTTCAGATGCGCTGACGCAGCAAAGTTTCTTGTTGCCTTCTTTTAATTGAAATGCGTTCCCTTGTCGAATATGTCTTTGAAGTTTGGTGGAGTAAACAGACAGCCGGACTGCTGACGTCAGCGTTAAGGAAGGATTCTACAAGAAAGAAATATCCAGTGAAGTGGAAATTCGCGGCGCGATGCGATAAAATCCAGCAGTAATGGACATTAGTGAGTTTCTTGTGTTTTTTTGTGTATTAATAGCGTATAAAATATTATCCCTGTTGTGGTGAATGGGGAGATGGGTGATTGTGCCTGTAAGTGTTAATTTGAACAGTAGCAAACACCAGACCGGGTGGTGAGAAAAGGGAAAATATATCAGACTATAGGGGTGGTAGAAAATAAATTCAGGAGCTAATGAATTAAATAAAAGATTAAATATTCTGATTATTTATTCAGGGAACATTATATCAATTAATGAAGTATCTAGAAATAGTTCTCACTTGAAATAAAACTCATGTTATTAGGTTTCCTATTAAATACATATTTTTTATTAGATACCATTTCGGAATTTAAAAAATTTATACGTAAGAATAATTCTGCTGTATAAGACTTTATATACTGTTAACTCATATTTTAATAACGAACTTTTACTTCTGCAAGTCTTTAGTCTTACCGAATAGGTTATTTTCATTGACAAGTTCTAATATATAATGCAAACATGTAATGTCATGGTGTAAAAAATTTATTTCCCTTCTCCATTAAAAAAAATTCTTTAGTAAACGAGACTGGAATTTGCTTGAAATTTAATATCGTATCAAATTTCCAAACCATAAAATCTTTTCGCCGAAATTGGTAAGAGTTTATGAGAAGCTCCCACATTTTCTATCGCTCATTCGGCATTCATGTCAATCAAACCAATTCGTTTCCGACCGAAATGTTGACTCTCCATATGAAACGTTAGAAGGGCCATATTTTATTCAGGCTCGAGACGATTCATAAATTGCCTCTAGTGTCTATCAATGGCAATCACTGGCTTGCTGATTGATAGTGTCTCATCTTGCGCCTGGGATTCGTCAATCCGAGGATTGCCGTGACAGATTGACTCATCAGTCGGACTCCCAAGTCACAGTGTTCCGTAAAAATCTACGACTTCCCTCGTCTGTTTCTGACTAACAGGCGATCGACAACAGACAGATCTTCGACTGTTCACTAACAGCGTTTAATAAAGCACAGAACTTCTGTGTGGAGTTTCTGCTTCGTTAAAGAACTAACACTTGCCGAAAAGAATTTTTGTACAGAAGTGTGTTTATCCTAAACTAAGAGGATTTCCTCGATTTACTTGTTACTTCTCATTCTACTTATAGACTCTAATTATCTGTTTCTTGATTAGCAGGTGTTGCATCATTGTTGATCGTTATTTTTATTTATTTATCGTTGATTTTGGTTGCTATTTTTTCGAACCAACAAATTCATGATAAAAATATTGATTTTTTTGCCTGTGATCAATTTTTGACCAACAGACTCTTGGCTTTCTGTTTGAGAGCCGTGACTGTTTTCCTGGCTGACGTTTGTGACCGATTGCTGACTGACTAGGAGACAATTTCCTGGCTGACGTCAGTGACTGTTTTGTTACTAACGCCTGCATGGCTATTTCAGACTATGCAATTTAGCTCGACCTACAATCTGTTCCCGCAGCAAAGTCATTTTGTAGGCTCCACATTAATTTTAACGTGTGTTATAAATGCAGTCATTTTGTAGGCTCCACATTAATTTTAACGTGTGTTATAAATGCAGTTGGCAAGTTCGATTTTCTAGCGCCGCGGACAATAAGAAGCCAATTGTGCTGCACAGGCGGGATTACGGCCAAGCCTTATGTTTGATTTACGAGCCAATGCAAATCTTAATTTCCCTCCCTGGAACGCTGGAAATCTCGAGGATTATTCCAAATTCCCTGAATTGTCCCTCCATGATAAATGAATTCTCAGGGAAACTAAAAGTGCAAGAAATTGCTAAAAATCTGGGCTGGTTGTGTTGAATCTTGGATATCCGCTTAAATTTATTTGATAATTCAGGAAATTTTAACGAATGAAAATAATTGAAGCTGTTTTGTTATGAACAATTAACGAAGTTACACTTTTATATATAATTGTATCATATACAAATAAATTTATTGGAAAATTGAAAATAAATAACGAATAAATTTATTGGGCCTAATACTATAGATAATTAGATGATGATGCAAACCGATTACCTAGTTGATTGTTTCAATTAACAAATTATTGGGAAATTTCTACTAATCTGTTAAGCAACTAAAGCCATCATCATGGATTGAGCGTATTACTTCTAGAGAACTTAAAATACATCGACTTTTCATATAAATAAAAAAGTTGATATAATGCGTCGACTTTTTATATGCCATCATTGGCATATATGCCAAAATACAATATATACCAAATTTTATATACCATTATATACCCAAAATACATCGACTTTTTATCTACCATCTCCGGTTCAACGAACCACACGCCAGTATAGGAACCATCTAACCATCGTATTGTGCATAAATGACTTAGGAATATTTCGAAGTTAAAAAAATCTGCTATAGTATTACCCCTTCCTTACATGTAATTATTCATAAAAATACTCACATTTCCTGACATGTAAGCATAATCGAAAAAATTCGTTAAAAAAAATCGTCGTACAATAATTCTTCTATTGAAATTTTAAACACACAAAGAAAATAAGTTAGAAATTTGTTCTAAGCATCTATATAATAATTAACATCTTATATCAAATTAATATCAAGCTATAGTTTAGTTTAAATTGATTTAGGGACGGAGATGAAAAGCCGAATCAGACCCCTCGTCTTGATCGGCATGTGTTACATCAGACACTAATTAAAAATATGTGATGCTCAGGAGCGACTAATCCCTGGTCATTGAAGTGCCACTGAAAATACGCCGATGATTTTCTGAGTAATAGACTATAAGAAGAAATTTCATTCAGTCAAATGGCTCGTATTTTTTAGTCCGAAAAAAGTTTTCGGTTGGATGTCCAGATCTTATTTTTTCAGTCGTATTTCCTAATTTGAATTTAGTCTTAGCTCAGACATCAGAAGAGAATTTCTCCAATCGAATTCCTGAATTTGACTGCGATCTGTTCTACGACTTCGGGAGATAATTTCTTAAATAAATTTCCTAAATTGAATGTGGTATTTGTTAGGACATTGGGAGCGAATTTCAAAACTTATTGAACTATTTGACCACATCCAATTTAGAGAATTCTATTAAAGAAATAATTTTGTTTGAATTTCCCAATCTGAATACGTTCTCTGCTTGGACATAGAGAGGCAATTATTTGGGTTAAATTTCCTAAATTGAGTGTGGCCTTTTCTCTGAAATCGGGCGCAATTTTCTTCAGTCATATTTTCCAATTTGACTGTGGCTTTTATCAGCAATCAGCAGCTAATTTCAGCATCAGGAAGAGACAGGCAAAAGTGAGTGCTATCAAGGGCCAATGGCAAGCCGTTCGAGATAGCGAGACTGCCTATCACGCACCTTTGAACAGCTGGCAGCTGCCTTATCAGTATCATCAACGACGTTACACTCGCTGCCAACCTAACGTGTTCATCAAATTAACGATAACAACAGCAGATACATGGGAGGGAGCGGGGGAAATTGAGAAATTAACGGCAGTCTTGTTTGTGAATATTGGACACGCTGGTGTCATTGACGTAGCGACGAGGGTAAGGCGCAAGAAGTTTTCAAGTATCAAGATTATAACCTGAATAAATAGATTTTGTGTACATTATTGTGCAGAAGAATCACGAATTTATTTATCCTTCTAATTTCGTATTAACTGTAAACCATATTAGCAATAAAACCATCCTGCATTATCACATCAAATCTTATCTTTATTCAATCCATAGTTATCTCAATAAATTAAATTTACACATCAGCTATTAGAAACTTTTCCAGCACCACATTAGCATCAAAAAATCACACTATCATAATACGGCATCTCAACACCATATCGGCATTGCACTTGTGTCGAAACATCGCACGCTATCACAGCACCACACAAAAATAAAAATAATACACCTGGATTTTAACTCGACACTAGCATAACACCAGCATCACAAGATTACAATAGCATTACTAAAAAATGCCGTCATCAAAACACCATCAAAATAAAGCATATTATACCAACAATACACCAGCACCAATTAAATGCAGCAGAATGTAACTATCAATAACTTCACAAACCACTCCAGCATCACATGGATCATAAAATTATTCCTGTACTACACTAACATTACAATACTATCAGCTTATTTCATGTAGCTGAACACCATTCCAGCATCATTCTAACATTACAACACTATCTCATCTCTCGCATCAATACTGTATCCGAGCAACCAACTAACATCATAAATCTATTTCATCAACTCTCGCATCACCAACATCACATCATCGCACCAGATGCTAGGCTCGGTACGGTCAGTCGTGCGTGAGCCGTAGCGCTGCTTGCACAGGTGCTCGGGAAACTCCACGGACTTTACTCCCAGTGTTTCAGTTACTCCACTCAGCTGACTACTGCACGCCTCTCTTTGAACCGTTGAATTGTTCTTATAAATTATGAGGACATTCGTGGTTAAATTGTGATTTTGATATACATTTGTTTTATTTTTAGGTCTAGATTTACTTAATAGTTAGTTGCTTATTTTTTTGTTGTATTTATTTTCGAATTATCGTTAATATTCCGTTAAATAATGTTTTACAATTATATTACTTGGAAACAAATATTTCCATGAACGCAAGTCAGCACCTTGTTTTAATTTAATGTAAGAAATTTATCGGAGTAAAGCAATATTTTGCTCGGAAAGACAAGATAGATAGCGTAAGTGATTGAATGAAAACAATGATTGGCGATGATTGAAAACAAATTTTAGCTCGAATTGCGATACTTTTTCGAACATGTTAATATATCACAAATTTCTTCGGATTATGTAAATTTTGAAGTAAGTATTCTAGCCAATATTTCCTAATCTAACCGTCAACAAACGCAGCAGTCTCATATCATTGAAAGTCCTCTAAGCGTTTAAGTTACGTTGGCACAAACTAAACGCCAAATGCAATATCCGTGCCGTAAAACTTAAGAAGTGGCATCTCATATACAAGTTTCAGAGTTTTAAACCCGGTGTCTGAAACCATAGAATTGAGAGATTATGAAACGCCATTTGCTGGGACTTGAAATTGTAGGAAGACATTAAGTTTATGAATGCTGTCATGGAAATATCATTATTTATCTTGCTTTGTGTATTAAAACAATGATGAAAATGACAATTAGGCAATAATTTAATTTTGAATGTTGAAATATTTACAAGTAATAGATCTGAAACGCTTTCAAAACCGAATCAGGTGAAGTTTTATAAAGAAAATATTCAATCTTTATACCAAATGTCAATGGACATGTGAAAGATTAAAAATTTTTACCGGCGTTCTAGAGACTTATTTTTCGCTTTATAATAACCAGTATTCAATTGTTATTCGTATTTCACAAGTATTTTCAATTTTTTCATATTGTGAAATAATTGGACACACATAGAAACGCGTAATTACCCGCTTCCATAAAGGGTCTGTATTCGCTCCATTGCAAAGAACCATCATAAAGTGCCTTCAGCTGCATCTTTCCTAAATTAACACATCAAATTCATCGAATAATAGAAACGATAACTTTGTCAAAATGGGCAAACGTAAGTTTATAAATGTTAAATTTTACAGTATTTGGTTGGCAAGTTACCAAAAGTTTGTAAAATTACCGTCGCATATTCACAAAGCTCGAGAGCTCTTCTCTGTGACACGATAAGTTTTCAAACTTGAAGATTGTAATAAAGTTTGCCTGCTCGGAAGCTCTCTGATCCGTCGAGCCAAACTTGGAAGAGGAGCGCTAACTTTCTGAAGGATTTCTTGGATACTTTTCAGACGAGCCCCGAGCATTCAATATGAAGTTGTTCCCTTTCAACCCCCTAAGTTAATGCACAACAAACGCATTTAATTGAATTCGTAATGAAGCGATCAAGATTTTGGAATATAAAGCTTGTGTTTGAGTTTTCGTCGCATGGCAATGAAGCTTCAACAATTCTTATAATGAATAAGTTCTCAGCAAAACGCTTCTATTTGGATTGTGAAAAGAAGAGATATTTACAGTCAAGTAATGAGATGCCTTGAAACTTGGATCAGATGCGGGATCAACAGTTGGAACGTAAAGATTAGTTTGCATTTCAATTTAATTCAAACACAACACACGCATTCCATAGAATGAGATGAAGCTGTAGTCTTAAATCGATAATGATATTCTGTAATAAATACAGGTACAATGAAATTCGAAATGTTACCGTTAAAAATTACTTATTTCCGAAATTTCCTAAAAACCAATGCAGCTTCTGATGACCAACCAGAAATCAGTGATAGAATTCAAATGAATAAGTATGAGAGTTGAATGAGTCAGAAATCAAAGATAATAATTTTTTTCGATTTATGATCTAAACGCTAATTTAATTCATTACAGCCTCAACAATAACAATATAAAGCAAAAATCTTGGTCATAAATGATTTTTTTTTTGTGTAACTCTGCCTTTTTATATTGCTGGATGAATGAGTTTCTATACTGCATTAATATTATAAGAATTCGTCCAGTTCGATTTGAAGAAGTTGGAAATATTAAAACAATTCTTAATATTGATAACTTTTTACATGCGTCACATGAACAGTTATAACGTGTCATTTGCTATTGGTGTAGATTTTACAATCGTTAGGATTCATTTCAATACAATTTTCTAGAGCGCGCCCAGAATTATTACAAATTTAGATCTAGGTTACAGTGTGGTTGCAACCTGAATTGCCCGATCTTAATTGCTTATTTTAAGAATTCCGTCCTATAATTTCTCTTGATAGCCTTACAAAAAAATAGTGGCGTGTTTATTAATAATAATATTTAAACCTGCTTTATGTTTAATCGGCGAGAAAACCGTGAACTATTATAAATTTGATGCACGAGTTAACGCCGTCAGTATTCTCCTATCCGTGGCAGATCTCATCAAGTTGACATAAACGGCAATTCCACTCATAAGGCAAAAAAGTTTTAAAGGAAACAGAAACCTATTTTAAAAGGGGACCCTCGTGAACGTTTTTAAGGTAACAGATACGTTGTTTATACGGTAACTCCTTTCCCTCGTAAATCTTTTTAAAGCTTCAGAGACGTTTTCATTCGGCAACTCCTCACCTTCGTAAACCTTTTTAATACAGCAGAGATGTATATTTTATATATGATAACTTCTCTCCTTCGTCAACCTTTTTAGGGCTACAGACACGTTTTTATTCGGTAACATATATGCTTTCATTCGTAAACGTTTTTAATACAACAGAGATGTTTCATACATGGTAAGTTCTCTCTTTCGTAAACCTTTTTAAGGCCAAAGAGACGTATTTATTCGGCAACTACTCTCCTTCGTATACTTTTTTGGAGCAACAGAGATATTTTATACATGGTAACTCTTCTCCTTCGTCAACGTTTCTAAGGCTACATAAAGTTTCTCATACGTACGGTAACTTCTTTTCCTCGGAAACCTTTTTAAGGCGCAAGAAACGTTTTTCATATGGTATCTCCTCTCCCTCGTAAACATTTTAAGGCAACCAAAACTTTTTTTTATAAGAGCTCTGCGTCTCATGTGGCGGCTTGCTTGTCGTTTAATTATTTCACAGAGGAACATTTTACGCGGGTTTGTGTCGCCCTAAGTTGAGCTCGCGAAACCTCTGAAAGGATTTAAAAAAATAAATAGCGAATAATTAAGTGCGTTTTTTTCAAAGTATATTAGGTGAATAAGACGTTCTGTCCCCGAAAAAGGACATTAAAACATCAGCAGCATATTAAAAATTGTTTATTTTTGCCAGTTCTGCAAATGATACAAGCATGTAATTTAAAAAAAAATCGGTTACCGGTTTTCACAAAATCGGTCACAGAATCATAATACAAAATAAGTTTGATTCGTCATGGAGGAACCTCTGTTAGGAAATACGATTAAATATTATTTTTATGCTACCTCATGAAGGAATACGGAAAATGCACTCAACTCTTTATATTAAAATCGGATATAAAAATATTGAAAATCATTATATTAAAATTATATTCCTTCAACCGCTTTAGAAAAACTTGAAATGGGATTGAGTAACGTAACGTCGGGGGACAATTTTCCAATTTCCTGAGACGATTGCTCGTTTAGCAAAATAACAAAATTATTATTCATCAAAATAGACCTTCAAAAGTTCAAACATTATTTCGGCATTAAGACAAAAGGTGAAACAAGCCATTCAAATCTTGCATGATTTCCTACCCTAGGGAAGCGATCACACGACAATCAATATCACGAACCGTTGTTAAGAAATGCTCTGCAGGAACCGTCGTTCTACCTTACCATGAATCTTAACCAGTCTTCGTTGGTCAATAGATGGCTGACCATTTTGCCACCGATAATTCAGCCATAATTTGGAACAGGTAATAAGGCACTGATTGGTGAGTCTTGAGTCGGCCGAGAATCGCTTCAGTCAGGCGATGCGGAGTGCTGCGGATGATTGCGGAGTGCAGCGGATGACTGCAGAGTGCTGCGGATGATTGCGGAGTGCAGCGGATGACTGCAGAGTGCAGCGGATGACTGCAGAGTGCTGCGGATGATTGCGGAGTGCAGCAGATGACTGCAGAGTGCAGCGGATGACTGCAGAGTGCTGCGGATGATTGCGGAGTGCAGCGGATGACTGCAGAGTGCTGCGGATGATTGAGGAGTGCAGCGGATGACTGCAGAGTGCTGCCGAAAATTGTGGAGTGCAGCGGATGACTGCAGAGTGCTGTGGATGACTGTGGAGTGCAGCGGAAGACTGCAGATTGCTGTAGATAACTGCTTTGTGCTGTGGATGACTCTTAGTGCTGTGGATGACTCTTAGTGCTGTGGATGACTGCGTAGTGCTGCGGATGACTCTTAGTGCTGCGGATGGCTGCGGAGTGCTGTGGATGATTACGGAATGCTGCGAATAACTGAGGATGACTGTGGAGTGCCGCAGTCACTCCCACGCGATCAGGCGCCCCTAGCCTCATCTACGGTAATTTTGCGTCTCGTTTTTCAAGAGGATGTACAAAGGGCGAGATGAAATGCGACAAAGATTATCCAATTTTCAAAAACTAATTTAATTTTTGTATTGAAGAGTCTTCTTTAGGCGTATCTAAGCACTATGTATGCAAAGCAGCACATTTATAGCGTGAAACTTTACTTCAATCCCTTTTTGAATGTCTCAATATTGAAGAATTTTGTGAAGTGACTAATGTTGTTGTGTTTTTTCATGATATAAATATTGTTCACGCCGTTCCTTGATCTCGTAATTAATCTCTTTACCTTCACGATATTTATGCTCTAGCTACGAAAAATAACTTCAATACTCTTTCCCTCACATTACCATCGTCCCCGCATCTTTTATTCATTCCCATCTTACATTCACTCGAATCCTATACTAAACATCATATCGGGTGGCTGATGAGTGAACTTTTTTTGTAGAGAGCAATTTGTAAGTTATTGTCGAGCGAGTTATTGTCTAACGTTATTGTCTAATTTTGCGATGAATAGGACAACAGATTTTACAGCAATCAATTCAATTATTCCTTGCCTCGTAACATAAATTAACAAACAATTAGATTTAATTCGGGTAATAGCTTGATTATCGTAATCTAAGTTAAGGCTCGTAATTATAATGCCCCAGCCTGACGTGTTTGACAGGAATGAGGGAACAGAAGAGAGATGAGGGTAGGGTACAGATGGGAGTGAATAGATGGGATATAGAGTGAGGGAAAGAGGGGAGGTGAGGTGGAGGTAATTATGTTTAAGACGTTTGAGATAATGTTATTATTTCGATCTTTAGAGTAACTCTATAGATTTATCAGTCAGATTTTGCCGGCTCTAGTGGCTGCAATGGCAAGTAAAAGTTCTCGATAAGGCAATAACGAAGTTAACAAGGATGAAGAATTACAACAAATGGAAAGATTTAACACGATCATTATTATGGCACGAAATAACAATGAAATAATAACTCAGACACAGACCTAAGTACAGATATTGCATATAATTATCGTCAATAGTTAGGTGTGGTACTGACAAGGAATGGGCATTCTCTGCTAAAATACCCGCCTGTACAGAAATAAAATAACTGCCTAACTTGAGTTTCTGAAGAATGTCGAGTCGTCGTTTCCTTTCGTTATGTTTTCCTTGGCAGTTGTGTCTCGCATCTCAACACTACACTGACCACCAACTTTGTCGTGACGTCACCTACAGACTGCCTGGCTCTCAACTGATTTCTGACGCACGCCCCGCTACTTATATACCCCGCAACCCGCAACGTAGCCTCGCTTTGATTTTACCCTAAACAACCCAGAGTTTCCCCCCATGAACAGGAATAACAACCACTTTGCCCTATATCGTGCTAGTCGCATTCTCCCCCAAATTACACCCTAATTAACATTAGTAATTCCTACTCTAAGCAGAGATAACGGTAGGGTAGAGAGGGGAGGGGCGATTGAGCCTCTGCGTGAGCGGGGCACATATGCGGCATCTTGGTTGTTAGCCTCACGCTACACGGGCAACCTTTTATGCTATATTGGCCGCCTTTGTGTTACTTGGTTGTCACCCTTACTTTATTGGCATCCATCAGGCTATATGAGTATGCTTTCTTTAGTAATTCCCACGAAACATAATAGGATGCTCAATAGGTATCCGCTTTCTTTCGTAATTAAACGAAGCATAAACATTTGGTATTCTCATGTTCGGAACATATCTCATGTTTTATGGGCATCTCCTATTTTTTTGTTGGTTATACCCATCATTTTCTGGGTTAGGATTATCGGGATTACTCTGCTTCATGGTGAGTTGGTGAGTACTCTATTGTTATTTTATCATCTACCTCGATTTTTACATCTTTCTGTGCCCATCTAAGTAGGCGCGGTTCTTAAGTCTGAGATATTATGGTTGTGAATTCTTATTTTTTCCATTATCACGTCTCTTTCTTACGTATACTTCATTCCTGCTTGTTCTTCTTCTACTTGCACTTGTGTGCATTGCTTTCTCGCCTGCCACTCGCTTTTACAAGTTATCTCTCTTAGTTTTGTAAGTTATTTTTATTATTACGTTTTCTTTTCCTTCTTGTACGAGTAAATTTAAGCGTTACGAATATTGTCGTCACGTGATGTAGGCGCTAAGAATTTTAGTTTATTAACTCTATGTAGGTGCCAAGAATGTTATTTCTTCGCTCGACGTAGGCGCTAAGAATGTTAGTTCTTCGCTCGATGTAGGCGTTAAGAATGTTAGTTCTTCGCTCGACGTAGGCGCTAAGAATGTTAGTTCTTCGCTCGATGTAGGCGAAATGTTAGTTCTTCTCTCGATGAAGGCGCTAAGAATGTTATTTCTTCACTCGATGTAGGCGCTAAGACTGTTAGTTCTTCTCTCGATGAAGGCGCTTGATTTAACCCATGAACATAGAATTTTCGGGATTAAGTTAACTAAGGACACAATGAAATTTAGACGCAAATTAATCCCCGAACTCACGGCGTTGGTAAAATTTATGTTCATGTATTTGCAAATCAAAAAGTAAATATTAAATGAATAAATTAGAAAATAATGCTATTTCATTTCGCGAAAAACTGACCGAGTTAAACTGATGAATGAAGGTGCGAATTTCCTTTATTAAGAACTTAGAACACGGACTTAAACTCAATTCAAGAACCTTAGAGGCACCTCAGATTAATCATACATATAAGATATAAAGTAATTATTTGAAATAATATTTTAAAAGAAAAGAGTTCAATAATAACTGCAATAAATGAACGAAATTATGTAGCCAAAAATTAAGCTATATTCGCCATTGCAGTTCTCTGGTGAGTGGCAACTGATACAACGTGAATTTTTGACAGTTTCGCCGACGCTGAAAAGAATTTAAATGACGACCTACAGCATCATTTAAAAATCAGATTATTTTATTCTAGAAAGATTAGGAAAATTAAGGTGGAATAGCGACAGAGTAATTGCTATCACGTTTTTGCTAAATATAATATGATATTAAAGTTCAAGAACACAAAATTATATTACAGATAACTATATTATCCATTTATGCAATTACTATGGAAGTTTTCGTGTTAAAAACTACTTCCTGATATTGAATATTCTGACAAAATGTACATCAACAACTCATCGTTAATATTAAGTTAATATTCGACCAGATGACTTTAGTTCAATCATAAAAGACGAGCGCCTTTGACGAAATTTACATCAATAAGTCATCGTTAATATTCGACCAGATGACTTTAATTCAATAATAAAAGGCTAGCGCCATTGCGAAAAAAGAAGCCCAGTCATTACATGGCAATTGCATTGGCCATAAAAGATATTAGCTGGCGCGGCTGGCACGCAATGATGAACAATTAAGGCTGTTGCCGGACCAGATGGTTGTTTGATAGTACCAATACAGGGGTATGAACCAGCACTGAAGTGTGGTGCTGTGGTAGTGGGTCAGTACGATGTACTTGAAGAATATGGTTGATTGGTGGTACCAAAACAGAAGAAAGGGTCAACACTGATGTGGTAATGGTGCTGTGGTAGCGGGTCAGAATGATGCTCCTGAAGGATATGGTTGTTTGATAGTACAATACAGGGGGATGAACCAGCACGGAAGTGCTTTTGGTGCTGTGGTAGTGGGTTAACATGATGCACCTTAAGCATATGGTTGTTTGAAAGTAGCAATATAGAAGCAGGGACCAGCATTGAAATGTGGTGCTGGTGCTGTGAAAGGTTTCCAACGGTTAGGTACTAACACTGGTTGCTGAGTTGGTAGTCAAGTGTAGATGATACGTCAGAGCTTTGAGTCAGTATCTAGCTGTCTTCAAAATCTCTTCTCTAACGTGGGAGCGTCGTATCAAATAATAGATTTATTTCCAAAAACTCAGTTTTCTAAAGCGCTAGTCATCCTTCTCTCAAAAGCTTTGATGATGAATATGGATCTGGCATAGCAGCGATAACAAATAATATAATGAGAATAGCCAAAATGACGCATTTGTGGGCGATGATTGAGGCCTGTCTCCTTCAATGGCAATTCAATACTTAACCCTCTACCACCTAGCATGAGTAACCGGAGCAACATTAGTAGTATATTAATATTACTAATATAATATAATAATATTAGTAATATTAATAATATTAGTAACCGGAGCAATATTTTCACAAGCCTACTCCAAAAAAGGATACGTTCTAGTGAGCGCAAAATGACTTGCACTGATGGTTGCCGCCACGTACGACAACTTTAAAATGTTCTCTGTTGCGTACAAACCTCCTCAGGTTGCTACACTCAATAGTTTACGTATAATTTAAGTTGAAAGTTATGTTCCCGGAGAGTGACGTACGGCGGTAGAGGAATAAGTTGAAAGTACAAACGTCCTCAGGTTGCTACACTCAATAGTTTACGTATAATTTAAGTTGAAAGTTATGTTCCCGGAGAGTGACATGCGGCGGTAGAGGGTTAAAAAAAATTATCTAATTGTTGTTGGTAAAAGCGAATGAAAGCTGAAAGCGTGATCAACAGCAATTCGTTAAATAATGCTTCCTTATATTGTAGATTCAGGACAAATTTCATATTGAAACTTGAAATTGATACCAGTTGCCTACATAACAGCTTTATTTGATCATTTTTAAGCTTTGTATTAATTTGAGTGCAGGTTTTCTTAGGCTGATCTGAGTAAAAGAATCGCAAAGTGCCGACAAGCACTAATAATTTGTTGTAACCGAGGCTCAAGGCGATTCATCAGAGACTCGGTACAAGCAATTCAGCCTCATTGGAACATTTCCGACAGAAGCTACCAGGTCAAGACCGTTGTTTCCTTGATATTCCTTTGATACTAAAAATTCCATGCTTTCTGGAACACGGGCACGTGAACCGTATCAATTTCGGGGTATCAATTGCCTACAATTTTACGTTTCTGTTATACTATTTGTTTCATGGCCATCGAAAGGACTGCCAGACTAGATCTGCTGTGACAAGTGCAGAAAATTGTAAATGAATTGTAAAAAATACTAAAAAAATTATTGTGCTATCGTGTACGTCGTTTTTCTGTACACAAACCTCTGTAGGTAAACACGGGTGCCTTATACTGTACATGTTTCAAAAGTTCAGTGGTTAGAAAGTAACAACAGAAACGTTTGTGTGGCGTTGAAAAAGTAGAGAGTTTCGTCGTTCGTAATTTTTTACTTAATTATCGTTAGTTGATAACGCTCACAGTTTAATGAAGACCATGATGCGAAAGGAATTTGCTGTTTCTACTATCATCAATAACATCGAATTATTCAAAAGGAGAACGATATATGATGCAACAAGCATCGAGAGATGTTCCGTTAATAATGATATTCTAATTAAATGAAGGGGTGCCTTTTACGTGTATTCGTGTAAACGGAAATCGTTCTACGCGTCTAACTATTTTCTGTATATAGTTTCCCTACGTATTTTTTCCGTATGAACTTCTTCAAAAATGAATAAAAATGTTTAATCAAGTTTGCGAATTATTTTAATTTTGTATCATGTATTCATTTAAATTATTTTCATATCTGTACAAGTTGCGTTGCAGACGCAATGTTATCCTGCGAGGGCTGCATGCTGTGACAGTAACGGCCACGTGGCATCTGAGGCGTTGCAATGAAAGCAATATACGACGCAACCGCGGCGCAATTACAAAATGCGTTCATCATTAAAAATATCTAAACTGCTCCCTTTATCCTTGTAAAATGATTTATTGTATGAGTGTAGCTTTAATAATGAAGATTTCTTGTTATTAGATGTAATGAATAATATAATTTATAGATCGTTTCATAGAATGTGAGTCAGTCATGAAATTTCATTGAATTTTTGAGAGAAGTAGAATACAGAATTAATTAATGTCTCGATGTACATATTCAGTAATAAAAAATCACATTGAAATAATTTTCGGTTGAAATTGCAAGTGTATAATGGGTTGCATTATATTTTATTTCCTAGAAGATCCTTTTTATTAAAAATGTATTTAATTTAGTTCATGAAAATACCTTATATTCCTTCACGATCCATTAATTATTGCAATGCATGCAAAATACTTAAAATAGCTTAAAAACTCGTAAAACCACTTATAATATTTTTGCCCCAAAAATCTCCTGCATTTTTAAAACACCATTCTAAAACTTTCAGTGCTTGTCAAGTGTATAACTATTAAAAAAATCGTTGAACTCATAAAAAATATTCAAAAAACTGAATTATCCTCATGTATCAAAAAAAAAAATGTCATGTAAAAAAGGTATCAAATTTCATACTCAGAAGTCTTTTAAAATAGTTTGGAAATAGTTTGCATAGATGTTCATTCAAGATGGCGCTTGACATTCACCTTCACAACTCATGATTAAAAATAGACTTTCAGGAAATAAAGCTCTGGCTTCATCGTCACAACAAGAACATGAATATTTATCAATTTCAGAACAAAAGGCTTTTGTGCTCAACCAGGCGTGGGGGATCTGGCAGATCTCAACTGTCTGTGTACATCATCTGCTGCAATGATCTTCAGTAATATCGATGAAAACAATATCTTTGAAGAAAACACATAAGAAAACAATACACATCATACAGAAAAATACAAATCTTACAACAATGCAGAACATAGAATAATACAGATCTTAGAACAATACAGAACATAGAACAATACAGGAACTAGAACAGGACTGATCTTACAACAATACAGAACTTAGAATAATACAGAACTTAGAACAATACAGATCTTAGAACATTACAGATCTTAGATCAATACACATCTTACAACAATGCAGAACATAGAATAATACAGATCTTAGAACAATACAGAACATAGAACAATACAGGAACTAAAACAGGACAGATCTTACAACAATACAGAACTTAGAATAATACAGAACTTAGAACAATACAGATCTTAGAACAATATAGATCTTAGAACAATACAGATATTAGAACAATAAATATCTTAAAACAATACAGAACTTAAAACAATACAGATCTTAGAACAATATAGATCTTACAACAATACAGATCTTAGAACAATTCAGATCTTAGAACAACACAGAACATAGAATAATACATAACTTAAAACAATAAAGAATTTAGAACAATACAGAACTTAGATCGATACAGAACTTAGAACAATACAGAAATTATAATAATACAGAACTTAGAATAATACAGAACTTAGAATAAAACAGATCTTAGAACAATATAGATCTTAGAACAATACATATCTTAGAACAATACAGATCTTTGAACAATACAGATCTTAGAACAATACAGATCTTAGAACAATACAAATCTTGGAATAATTCTGATCTTAGAACAATACAGGTCTTAGAACAATACACATCTAAGAACAATACAGAAAATATAATAATACAGACCTTAAAACAATAGAGAACTTAGAACACTACAGATCTTAGAACAATACAGGTATTAGAACAATACACATCTTAGAACAATACTGATATTTGAACAATAAAGATCTTAGAACAATAGAAACCTTTGACGCTTCGCTTCCAATTACAGGAACCACAAACATCTCCGGCAATAGCTCTGAATATTTTGTTGGAAGGCAAACGAGGCATGTCAAAATTACCTTTCCTGATCGTGAACACCATAAAGGGAAATTCGATTCCTCACAATGTGTTTCTATTTCGAACGAATAATCGAAACATATTCATGTTTAATTTTGAAATAATGTGTTCGAAATAATTGTAAAGCTTGCGCATCGAAAAATTTTTTCAATTGTTTTTCTGAACAAGTATAAAATTTTTGCAAGCGTGCTAAGAACTTAACAACAACTAAAGTAAAAACTACATCTACGTAACAACTAAAGTAAAAACTACATCTGGAAGACGCTTAGAATAATTACTATTATCTAGAAGAAAAATAATTATCGGTTGATATTTCGCCATGAATATGATAACATTTTAATCATCACATAGTCAGGTACACATGCATTATGGATAGAATCATTATCGGAGAAAATATGTTGAAAATATTCATAAATCTTACCTACACCAGGATATAATTTTAAGCATGTAATATTCTCTGTTATTTTGATCGATTGCAATTATAATTATTAATATTTTATTTATAATTGTGTATATTTCTAGCCGTTTATGTATTATACGTTTCTTATTGTGGAGCATGAAAGTAACTCAGCAATTCCAAAGCATCGTGAATGAAAATCACTCCGGAATAGCAATATTTATTAGCTGGTTTTATTTACTTGATCTTGATAATTCCGTCCCCTACTATCATATCTTTAACACGTATTTTTTACCGTCTTTCGACCGTTAACTTCTCAAGGTAAGAAATTTGTCTCAGTTTCCAAACGCGGTCGCAAAAACGTCGCTCACGCGGCTTCATTATTTTTGAACAAACAAACCGCTGCCTTGTTATAGCCGTTTTTTTAATTCTTGTGTTTATTTATTAGTCGTTATTTATTTCATGTAATTCTTTCGTTTTATTTTCTAGTGGATTGTTTCAGGGTAAGCTTCATATTGTTGTTGATAACGGCTCATAGTGATATTGTCTGCATCTCAAAAATGAGAGCGAAAGGCTTTATTAGAGATCAGAGTTATCTAATTTAAACTTCCTCTAGCAGGATAGAGCGTGATAGTTAGGATGACAGAGTATGTCGTACTAGTGAGTATGAAGAGTTTTTGACAGACTTACTTTCCGGATTTTATAATGCTGAATTTATTATAATTTTTCATCGCACAAATTTCGTCCGAATGAACATTTAATCAAAGCCCAGTCCACAAGCGCCTTAGGTTTAGGTGAAAAACGTAATGAACTAGTGTATATATGTACACATAATATTTTCACGATGAAATGAAAGTTTTTCTTTAGAAATTTTTCATGTTATGCATATGCAAAACTTTCGAGCGATTTTAACTGCAATAAATGATGTAAATTTAAGCAGCCATTTGCTGGTTCGAATCTTAATTTATGACAGGAAAACAAAAAAGTGAAGAAAAATGAAGAAAATCTTGCAAAGATTTCTTAGGATCAAGTCTTCGAAATTCATTCAAGGAAATTACCCGTCCTTCATATGTCAGGAACTACTTTTTCCCTTACAAAAGCGACTCCTCATAAAGTCACTGCAGATATTTCAGACAAAATTTTATTCGAGTTTTTCAAGCGCAAAATCTAACATACATAAACTAGCTCGCTCAAATTAAAATTGGTTTAGAAACATATGAATTTTTTTACATTTTTTCATATTTTCTCTGCATGAATTTTTATTTTTAACGCATTTTCTCATTTATGGAAAAAGGCGCTATTGTGCTTATCATGTCCGTCCGTCCGTCCGTCCGTCCGGGACGGATGGACGGACGTGAGAAAATACGCCTTCTGTCACTCACTGCATTGAATACTGATCTAATTTTTTACTGGACATTTTTCAAATTCGAACTGACAACAAGATTGTCGATTTTTTTTAGAGTCGGAGAGATTTTTTATCATCAACCTCAATATAATGGCTGAGCTCACGCCAACGGTTCGGTGCCGATTTATCAATACATCTTTTGTGGTTCTGATGATTCCAAGAAGATTTACTTTTTCAAGGGATATTTTTTATTTGTGTTATAGTAAGAAATTTTGAAATCCTCAAAAATAGAGTTCATGCCTACAATTTGTCGAAGCAACGATTTTCGAAAAAGATTTTGAACGATTTCAACAGATTTGTTAAAAAAATACTAAAGTTTTTTATTCACGATCAAAAATGTGAAAAATTGTAACTCACGTTCGCATGCATTTGAGATGAACATTTTTGGCATAATAGTTTAATGCCGCTAGTTAGCATCTATCATCATGTTGCTAGTTGGCAACTAGCATCATGTCATTAGTTATATCTAGTATCATGACTCTAGTTGGCAACTAGCATCATGTCGCAAGTTACTATATAGTATCATGTCGTTAGTAATTCATTTATTCGTCGTCTATTCCTGAAAATTTTCGCATCATTTGCGCCCTTCAGAAATATAATAACTATGCCTCACATTACATTAACTGCAATATAAGTTTACAGGGACATAATATAACTTATAATATTAAACAATATAAGTATTATTTGATTTGAAGAGCGCAATGTTCTCGAAGAAACATAACCAGTCATATTTATGCAAATATTTGGGGCAACGAGGCTCTTGTTAAAGTTTTAAGACCTCATATCCTGATGCTGGTGATGAAACAACTCGAGCGAGTCCCACAGGATCTGTCACCGTTCGAATGACATGCAAATTGTTGCTGGTAAGACCTCCGCAAATATTCTCAGCTCCTTCATATCAAACATATCACGTCTTATTATAAATTACAAAGCTCAAGCTATGTGTTCATTGCTTCATGGTTGCCTTATTAAAAACTATAGTATGAGCATCGGTGGTTGTTTGATGGCTGGGTGTCTTATATTCACCGATAAAAATTTCGATGATGAAAAAACTGGAATAATAGTTAATTAAGGATATAATGCTGGATTCTCAAATTTTTGAGGGTTGTATAATATACAAGTATAATCATTTTATAAATAATATATTTATAAAATTCATTCCAATTAATAGGCTTTCAGTTTTTTCATGAATAGCTGATCAATTTCATGAAATAAATCATTCTCATCACCATTAAATGGACCATGAATAAATATTTTCGCGTATCATAATCAGCATTTTTAATTCCTTGAGAATTTAAGAACATTAATTTGAACTTCAGATACATGGCCTGCAAAATTATTCTTCATGCATCACATTATAAGAAGATGGCGTTTTCTGACACCTTATTTGCGATGAATCATCCGCTGAATAATCATTATGAATGATCGGCCTTCTGGCAGCAATAAAGAATGATATCATAGTCTCCTTTTCCTTGCATAAAATGCATATGGTTTGAGCATCAGAACGTTATTAGTTTCCATAAGCAATATTGGACGCGGTGGTATTTTGCCCGGAATTAATGCCACAGGAATTCGATCCTTTCGGAAGATTGTCCCTGGAATTTGTAATGAAAATTTTGCGATGCGTAGCCGATATTTAATATTAAACGTAGCGCTGTGCTACCGAGTAAGAACCATGCATAGATATTCGATAACGAATGCAAAATATTAAGCTTGTATATATTCAATTAATGTGAGGAAGATACACGTACACAACTAAATATTAGTTTTTGTAAAGCAAGAAAAAATTACTGTAATATAATTTAAAAACACAACCTTACACCATGTAAAAACTGACAAATTTAAAACAACAGGAAACAGAATTCAATGCAAAAATTTAAACTACGAACGCATAATACAAGTCGGCCTCTCAGAACAACAATAAAAATATTCAAAAAGCAAAATAACAATATGATGAGCTTTAAAAATCAGATTGAAATCAATACCAGAACATTTCAAATAAAAATCTAATAAAAATCACCAAAATATATAAATAGTAAACAGAATTGCACAGCCGCATGGGATAGTAATATAAAAACATCGCGAATTCGCTTTTCATATTAATCATATTAACTGAATTATTACAGTAACCCGAAACAAAAAAATCCAGAATGTTGTAATATTGTACCCAAGCCATCGCAACTTGTTTCTGAAGCATGCGACTATAGTTCCAAACAACACAATGTTGTTTAGCAACACATTAAAATCTGAAAATATCAGTTCCAATATTTTTCACTTGTTTATAATCTGAACAAAATATTGGAAGCAGCGACTTTAATTAAAAGCCATGAAAAATATTCTTTGTTTACACGGAACTGCTCGACGTCATAAAATATCCTTAAAACTTCGAACAACGCTGAAAATATCAAAATATATTTCAGCTCTGGTAACAGTAATCCTCGGAAGGTGAGAATATTTTTGCCAGAACAAACAAATTTTCCGATAACAAGATGCAACAAGACACAGAAAATGATTTCCAAATTGAAACAAAATATTTATCAGCAAAGAACAATTTTCAATGTTACACAGTGTAAGTCTAACCTCTTCATTATTTCCGAATAGATAATATTAAACAGTAAAACAATACATTTACGAGATACACAAAATATTTATTTAAATTATCTAAGCTTTATTAAGTTTATAAATTATTTCTGAAAAATACCTAAGATATATGAGATACATATAAAAGACTTATAAAGGTTTTTTAAGATTTATGTGATATACAAGAGTTGATTGAAAAATTCAACAGATTTATTAGAAATACAAAAAATATATGTGAGCAATTCCAACGATTTACGAGAAAAACATATAATACAAAATATCAATGAACATTAAAAAATGTATGAGCAATAAAAATTTTTACAAAATATTCTTGAATTCATACAAAATATTTGAGATCAATGCAATATATATATATATAAACAATAAGCAAACTATTTATTGGCAATAAGATATATTCCAAGCGATAGAAAAAGTATCTTATTAATATAGTATATAAACATACATATAATAAAATAAAATATTCTTCAGTAGTAAAAATGTTCCACGAATAATGAAATACATCTCAACATTCAACACCAAATATTTCTAGGCTAAATATTCTACACAGCATGAGTCATTTTCAACACCCTAGGATATTTCTAGCATCACTTATAGTAAATTATGCAGCCGCTTGATAATTCCCGATAAATTTTCCCATTAAGCCGCGAGCTTCAATTTATCAGCTAATGACTTCATAATTCATCGCTGATGAATGGAATGAACCCGCTAATGGAATAAGGTTGGCTGGGGCCCGAGCGGGGTGAATAAGGCTTAATTTTGTGGTATGCGATGTTGTGGCATTGGTGTGGTATTTTTGTGGTATGCGGTCTGCAACGTTGATCAATCAATCATTTATAAAGATGGGAATTTAATATCTTTAGAATCGTGTCGGGAAATTTCCAATATCTGTACAAATCGGGAAAGTTCCAATTTATTTCATCATGTTGAATTCTTTCATTGGAAGATCGTCGCTAACGATGCTTTTTGGTACAAAATATTCCTTTTGATCTGCCAGCTCTTAACTTCACCAATTGTCGACACGAAATTCACAAATTTTCTAACCTTTAATGGGATAATTTTCCGGTCTGGTTCTCCAGCCTTTACAAATTTCCTGTCCTTGATCTGGTGATGTACAATCCATAAATTTCGAAGCGTTTACAGGAATAAATTTAAGAGATCGATCCTCCAGCTCCAGGACACAAACGTCCCCAGATCTGAAGATCAGCTATAGGAGATCTTGGCTCTGCCAGAAAGATCTGGCGATTGTGGCTGCCGCCGCAAAAGTTTCTCGAGTTTTTCTGTTGTTTTCTTCGGCGTGGTGGCCGGACAAGAAGGACTGGAAACCTGCAGCAACTTTGAGAAGTTCTTCATTTCTTTGCAAGGCTGCGTGAGAGTCGAGCATTTGGAGACTGCAGCTAATACGGATAACTTTAGGCGATGGGAATGTGTGTG
Organism: Hyalella azteca; assembly: GCF_000764305.2. Lineage (NCBI taxonomy): Eukaryota > Metazoa > Arthropoda > Malacostraca > Amphipoda > Hyalellidae > Hyalella > Hyalella azteca. The sequence goes on from NW_025931296.1 coordinate 99,607, forward strand.
TCTGTGAATAAGAATGAATAGAAATCGTTGCGATCGTGAGTAAAAATGTATTATGAGCGCTGGTGACACACCAAAATGAAAATGAAAACGTGCTGGACGGAGTGCATATATACATGATGTTGGTGCAAAATATTAAAAGATTGAGAGATACGTAAAACATTACGGAAAGAACCTTTCCTCGCCTCTCCCTGGCTGCCACGAAATGATGGCGTACATTTGGCCGAATCCTTAAGTAAGAATTTGTTAATTTCGGGAAATAACTTTAATCTCAAGCAAAAATTTTCCATGTAGATCACCTACAGAATTAATGTTTGGAAAGTTCACTATACATTGATTACTAAATAACAAGGTTTACGAATTTTCCGGAGGCTGAGCGAGGTTGAGCGTTTTGCATTAACAACTAATTCAATGGTTGACGGCCTAAGCTAATGAATTTCTGTTAACGCAAGTGAACGCTGTTTTGATAACCCACATCGAGGGTCGTTTCCGAAGTGCAATGTAAACCGCCTGCCGTAATTGCAAATTTTGATGAGTTTAGAGATGCAATCAATTTAATATGCTGCATAATAACAGACTACTCATAATCTGTCATGTCAGTGCACCTGAATATGGTTCTATCACGAAAAATATATATTGTTGTAAATTTTAATCGTTATTTTGCTCCGGAAGCTGCAATGAATGAAGTTATTTGAAAAGCAATAAACGATTTAACCAAAAATGTCAATGAATAGCTAATCATTTTGAATACTTAATTATTTGTAATTAATTGTTTTAAAGTTTAGCCAGCAGCCTCTAATAATTACCTGTAGTAACGCTACGGGTAATTCTCCGTAGCGTTGTTAAGGTTAATAATTATTAGTTATTAGAATCATGTTGACATTGAATTTTGCGACAATTTGAGTTTATGTTCTGAAGTTGAGAGATAAATTAATTTATTCAGCATTCCTAACGCCATAGTCATAGGACCAGCGATGTTAAATTGTATTTCATTTTTGTTTTAATTATTTAAATTAGCAATAAATTCAAAATATATGCGTTTTAATGGTAAATTTGATGTTACTGTCATTTTCATTTGATGTTTTACAAATTTAGTTTACGCATAGTTCATTAGTGATAGTTTGAGCAACGTTAATATTTTAAGTAATGTAATCAATACGCGAATCCATTAACAGCATTGTTGTATCCACGATATAGAGCATTGATGGATATGTTGCCTTGATGGATATGATGCATTGATGGATGTGCTGCAGTTATGGATGTGCTGCAGCGATGGATATGTTTCATTAATGGATGTGATGCATTGATGGATATGTTGCATTAATGGATATGATGCAGTGGTGGATATGTTCATTAATGGATGTGATGCATTGATGGATGTGATGCATTGATGGATATGTTGCATTAATGGATGTGATGTAGCGATGGATATGTTGCATTAATGGATGTGATGCATTGATGGATATGTTCATTTATGGATGTGCTGCAGTGATGGATGTGCTGCAGTGATGGATGTGCTGCAGTGATGGATGTGATGCAGTGATGGATGTAATGCAGTGATGGATATGGTTCAGTGATGGATATGGAGCATTGATGGCTATGATATGCTGACGGTCATGGTGGATTGGTAGATATTGCGTATTGATGGATAAGGTTTATTCACCTCAGCACTAGATATTTAACATTTATTTCTGTTTCAGATGGGCGCAGTGAATCTGTGACACTGAGTAGACAATTTCTTCAAATGAAGTCTAGTTAATTTATTCAGCAGAATTTGTAACAAACGCATGAGTTTTTAAACTCGTCACTGTAATAATATATCTAATATTATTTAATATCAATATTAAACACTTGATTATTGTCCTTTATGATATTTGAAGGACAAGAAATTTGTCGGTGTTCATTTTGGTGAAGGCAGCACAAGACAGGGAGGAAAGTTGACGTCAAGATGAATATAAGTTGCAGAAGTTGGGTATCGTTGGTGCAACTTGTCGTCGCATGTAAGTATAATGATCAGCTAGTTCATTGTGAATTTATTTACTTATATATTTATAAGTAGTTTTAATACTGTGATTATTATGTAACAAATACATAAATAAATATTATTTGTCATATGCGGTTGCTCGACTTATATAATTATAACCACTTTTAATACTATAATAACCATGTAATAAATACATAAGTAAATAATTACTACTTTAACAAAAAAATTTGTTAAGTAAATACTTTAAAAATAACTTTTTATGTTCAAAGTCTGACACATGTTATTGCAACTGTGTTGTAAAAATAATCCCTGGTATATTATTTCCTCATCAATCTATTTGAAACAATCCTTAGTGTGAAGATTGCATGATGTGCAATTATTATTCGGGTCGAGAATATATAACATTCCCTTGACTGACGATTGCAGGTCCAACGATCATTTCAACAGAGATATTGCAATACTCCCAAGCCTGATGATTGCATGTTTCACAATCTTTCCGGTAGAGAGTCACGTGTCGAAATTAGTTTATGTTTTTTATTACTTATGTTAGTTTATTAGTTATGTTAGAATATTATTTATGTTAGTTTATTAGCTATGTTAGTTTATTAGCTATGTTAGTTTATTCTTTTAATCTCTGACCTTCGAGCTTTCAGTGGAATAATCCAAAGCGATTGAATTTACAATGAAACTAACAAATAATTTTGAACATTATTAATTTTCAACCCACCAAAATCCCCTTGTTAACATAGTTTGGCAATCAAACGAGAAGACGTTGGCGTTGAAATCCATCGCGCAGACGTTGGCATCGTGCAGACGCTTTCACAGACGTTTTTTCTCAGCTGATTAATAACTCTGGTAACAGAAATTTCTTAAAAGTCTAGGCAACTTCAAGATAAATATTTACGTTACTTTCAACCAACACCGGTGGCTCAGGTATCACAGATACCATCAGAAAAGCCATGGAAGCGTTTATAAACAATGACAAGTTTCCTTCCTATCTTCCTTCCTATCTTCTTTCCTGGCTTCAGTATTGTTTTCCTTCTTCGTTTACTTAACTTCCTGTTCCGTGCATCCTTTTCCTACGTTCCTGCCTCCGGCGTCAAGAAGAGTTCCTACAGTAATGTTTTGTGCAAGTATAAATAAACAAACTCAAGGTCCGGTGATTTCTTATAGTAGGAAATAAGGAAATGCAAAATATTATCATAGCGTAGTTAATAATGAATATTTTGTAGATGGAGCAAATATACGTAATATACGACTAGCTTTGGTAATGTGAATAAGCATGGGAACTTATATTAAAGTTTAAAGTTTAATTTAAATATTTTAGTCGGTTGCATTTCATCGATTATAATTCATATGTCCATTGATGTAAAGAAACAGATTTTACTTTTCTTTATAAAGCCAACCAAAGAGCACTCGTTTTATCGATGGCCGTAATTGGCCCCATGTAGTCTACGGAGAATCACCCCTAATATTGAATATTAAATAATATATTTTTCAATGTTATTTTGTTAAAGAGTTGGTCAACTGCGCTTTTAAAAAGAATCATAGTTATTGCTGTGCAAATCGCATTGCCAAATTGTGATTGTTCCATAATTTGTATTTTGTCCTGAGGTAATAAGCGGTAACTGCAGGCCTGGGCGCAATATTTCTAAAGAATAGCATCCACCATTCATATAACATCACGTTTACTGATTATTTCTACGAGGCAGTAAGAAATTAATTAAATAAAAAATAATAATAATAATAATAATAATAGTAATAATAATAATTATAATAATAATAGAGAAATAATAAATCGGACTTTATTTTTATATAGAGTTTCAACAATTTTTCAAGTTTTCTAAAAACTTCCTTTTCAATTACACTTAGGCGTCGAATAATGATTCTGGATAAAAAAGACACGATCGCAGTTCTGAAATAAAAATCCATATATTCTAACGTTTCGGCTATCTACAATAATAATAATAATAATAATAATAATAATAATAATAATAATAATAATAATAATAATAAACCCGGCGTTGACAGCGTCTCAATCGCATCGCAGCGTCTCAATCGCAGTAACATCTGTTGGATGTTACTTGAGACTTCTAGCTACTTCTTTGACTAGTTTTTTTTATCATGAAAGCTAAATTAGTTAATTCTACCTAACGTTTTTACAAAGAAATGTATTTTTCTAACGACTTACTCTTTTTAGCGCATTTTCTCATTTATGGAAAAAGGCGCTATAGTGCTCGTCATGTCCGTCCGTCTGTCTGTCTGTCCATCCGTCCGTCATTTCTGTCCGTCTGTCTGTCTGTCCGTTCGTCCGTCATGTCTGTCCATCTGTCTGTCCATCTGTCTGTCTGTCAGTCTGTCTGTCCGTCCGTTTTTCCGTGACTTCACGTTTTCGTCGACGAGAAAATGCGCTCTCTGCCACTTACTGCAGTGAGTACTGAGTTATATTTTTAAAGTATATTCTGTGATTTGAATCTACTTATTTTTCAAACAGTATTATGTTCAAATTTTAATTCTTTTTCTTTGAAACGGCAAGTTTTAAGTCGTTTTGTTGGGCCCGGAGTTTCATATCCAGTTGGAGTCATCACTCTGTTGCTTAACTCCTCCCAAAAGCTCCATTGAACTCCGGTTATCAGGTTCTAAACTCCATGTTTTGGACGTCAATTAACTCTTTTTATTTGCCTTTAAAAGTTGACGGCTTTTTTATGGTTACCATCCGGCAAACGCTGCATCAGCTTCAAATTCCTTTGGTTTATCAGTGTAAAATTTTGCAAGAAACGACAACATAGACGCCATTTAATTTACCTTGCATGGAAAGCTCTTAGATTTTTAAAAGCTCGGAAATTACATAATTTTTGGGGGTACAGGGGGTGAAAAGAAATAAGAAAATAAGAGATTAAAATAGACCAGTTCTATTTCTTCGTTCACTGTTCCTCTCGCTCGATGTTATTTTGTCTTTGGGAAAAAATTAGAGTGAAATTTGCGCTGTAGATTTTTTTTTTCAAAAATAATGTTAGAAATTTTATTTATGGCCCGTTATTTTTAATTTACTTCATTTTAATGAATTATATTCTGGCACTAAACTCCGACGAAACAAATAAATTCATTTGCGAAAGCTCAACATGCAAAACTTACAAGCAGCCTTATTAAGGGAAAACCCTGAACTCTTAATTAGTCTGTCATTTCAAGAAGAAATAAATTTTAATTAAATAAATTGGTCTGTCATTTCATGAACAATTTTTGGTCGGTAATAAAAAGAAAAACTGAGTCTTTACCTGCTGAATAATCTCCAATTTCTTAAAGTTATTTCATTTCCGTGCCCGCATAAAGTTCTGTTATAGGGACAAATTAGGCAAGTTTCAAGTGGGTTAGAACTTTTGCCGTGGCTTAGAGACGCTTTATTACACATAAATTGTGAGGGTCGTACGTCGACATCTCGATGGCGACCGAGGGTCTGTAACTCAAGCGTCGATCTTGACATTTGATTATGGGAAGTTTACCAATTTATTCATGTAGATATATGTAAATATTAGTATAATATAAGTTAGGAGGGTAACTGAGCTCAGATGCCAGATACACCAAGATATGTAGTCTTGCCGTTTTAATTTTCTTAGGTCTATTTACTGAAGGAACTCCACCCCCCGCCCCCCGTTAAAGCGCGGCTGTGTGCGTCAATATTGCCGTTCATGGATCGCAGTAGTATCGTTGGAAAGCTCAGAATGTCAGCTTTATGATGAGACTAAGCATGTAACTGCAGCACAACTCAAGTAGAAACTATATTCAAAGATTTCAGCAGCTAATTAATTTATATCTAATTAGTTGCAGAACTCTTCACCCGCTTCCCTTTAAAGAGACGTCATGAACGTAAATATTGGCGTACAGCAATGGCAGTGGTACCATTGGAAAGAGCAGAATTCCAGCTTTCAGATGAGCACAAAAACCGGAAAACGCCAAAATTGAAAATTTTAGGGTAGTCGGTCCCCTTAATACTTTCGCATAGTAAATAATTCTTTTAAACGTTTAAACTTTTGCTGATTAAGGAAATAAGGCGAAATCAGCTTTAGAAAGGATTTTAGGTTTGATTTCTTCCTTTTGTTCATTTTTTCAATTTCCTATTTATTCCTCAATTTTAGAAATGCTATTACGGTCACAAAACCTTTAATGAGGTTTTGAGATTCTAAAATTCTACTAAAAATAATTAAGCAATTTAAAACCCCATTTTCAACCCATTTCTGACAATGAAATAAAAGTTGAGGATACTATTTTTTCTATTTACGAAACTTCGTAGCAAACCACGATGGAAATATTCACACGACTCACAAATGAAATAAGTCTAAAATTTCAATATTTAATGTCATTGATGCAAACAGCCTAAATAAATGGATACCCAATACCCAACGTCACTATAAAGTAATAACCAGCGCGTCTCTATGATTACGGCAATTTCCCTCAGCAATGGCAATTTTCCGATTAACTTGCAATTAATTCCGAAAAATAATCACTTCTAAGATATCTCTCTTTTCTTTGATTATCTTGCAAGTCATCCCCGGTAAACATGCACCAATTTATCTCTTCACTATTTAATCATCTCGCAACTCTTCCCCGACATATGCAATAAGTTATCTTTCCACCTTATAATCATATCGCAACACATCTCCGGCAAACATGCATGCACAGTGTTATCTCTCCAATCTTTGATTATCTTGCAACTCATCCCCGACAACATGCACCAAGTTATCTCTCCGATTTATAGTCATTTTACCACTCCCGACATATTTGCACCAAGTTATCTCTCCACTCTATGATTATCTCTCAACTCATCCCCGACAAATATGCACCAAGTAATCTCTTCACTCCTTGAATATCTTGCAACTTCTCACCGACATACATGGACCTAGTTATCTCTCCGTTTTATAATCATTTTGTAACTTATTCCAGACAAATATGCACCAAGTTATCTCTTCACTCTTTAAATATCTTGCAAGTAATCACCGACAAACATGGACCTAGTTATCTCTCCGTTTTATAATCATTTTGCAACTTATTCCAGACAAATATGCACCACGTTATCTCTCAACTTTTTAATCATATCTTTACTCATCCTCGACAATATCTATTAAACATAAAATTAAACATCCTGCAGTGCAGACAGCAGCGGGCCTACACATCCTAGGCATCCAGGTGCCCCGCACGGCGCTGAGCGGGGAGGCTGTGGAGCTCAAGTGTTACATCAAACTGGACAGGGACTCTCTCTACTCCCTTACCTGGTGGCGCGATGACCAGCAGTTCTACCAGTACTCCCCTGCAATGTCGCCTCCAAAACGACAGTTTGATGTACCTGGCATCGTCATCAACGTGAGTGTATCAATAAAATTCCATGCTAATTATACCTGCGAAAGTTATACCTTAGTTTCAGTGACCACAAACAAATTTTGGGCGTGATGGCAGCGTTGAATTTGAGGTATTAGATGATTGGCTGAAGATTTTATGGTAATTTTTGTATGTAAAATGCGATTCACGACTTGTGAAGATACGACAATCCAAAGGTTTGCTGAGCTTCAGAGGTAGAATTGTAGACACTATGTTAATCTTGTGTTAAGAAATGGTGCTTGTGAAAGTGAAAACAACATGTCCATGATATCATTGGACAATTTTTTCTTGAACCGTTTTTCTTTTGTTTGTCTCAGTGTACCAGTTGGTGCAAAACCTTTCATGCTGTAAAATATGATTTTAGAGAAAAGTAAAAAGAGGTTTTTGAACCACCAAAATTACTAAAAAAGTATTCCCGATACCGAAGTTTTGGCCGTTAAAATTTGACGCGATTCAATTCAATATTTTGGTCTTCGATAAAAATGTCTAATTTGAATATATATTTTATTTGCAAGATATGTTTTATATACGCAAGCTGTGAGAGCAGTAGCACTCTATCATTTCTAGTCATTTCCGACGCATCAGCTCCATTTCCCGGCAGTAATTGCCGAGTGTTGGCCATTTCCTCCATAGCCGCCACCGTTGGTACCGCATTGAACAATTATTTTATTTTCGCCTTCTGCAAAACTGCAATTGTTGAATAATTCACTGCGTCATGAGACGGCCTCCGGCTGTTAAACAGACACCGACATATCAATGCCATTTAATTCCTTGCAATTGAGCGCTTAATCGCTAAACTAGAAAAACAACTAGAATTTTTCGCAGATTTTGATCATTTGGATATTTTATTTACTTGCTTCATCGCTGCTGAAATCAATTGCAGTTCTATTGCATATCGCGGGTATCATGATATGTTATTCATGGCCACGGTTGTGCAGCAAATTTATTTCTTGTTTAAAATTGTTCAACAGTCGCTATTAGATGCTCGATTGCTGCAGTGGTGAAAAATTTTTCATTTCCGTTTCAAGTTTTATTACTTGTCGCTATTGGAAGTTCAATTGCCGCTGTGGAGGAGTGCATTTCACTCTAGTTTCAAGTTCTATTACTTGTCGCGATTATATGTTCTATTGCCGCTGCGCTGGAATGCATTTCACCTTAGTTTCAAGTTTTTTAACTTGTTGCATTTAGATGCTTTACAGCCGTTGTGATGGAATCGAGTTCCATTAAAAATTTCAGGAAATGGTTGCAGTATACGCCTGGCGCATGGCTGATTTAGTTTATCAGGGCACAACTTTCATTTGAAATCAACTTCAAAAGTTAGAATGTTTGCCTAGTTGTTAAACAGTTGTTCAGGTTAGTTATGCACTACAACAGGATGCATAACTGGTGAACAGAAAGTTTCAATAATGATGCACGGTAATGGTAACGTACCTTGGTAGAAAGTAAACTATTCATTAAATAATCTTACGTTTCAAGGAGAAAGACAGTAATAAGGATATTTAATGATGTTTAAATGCTTGTGAAACTTCGCATTATCTAATTAATAAACATACTGAAAAGGCACATATTCCATGAACTGAAATCGATGAAAATTATCAGATATACATTAATCACACCTTATAACAATTAGTCCAGCAATACCTTAATCATTTTATGTTTTTAGTTGTGTGCTTTTTGAACATCTCCTCGTGGATCCAGACTTTATTTTTGAAACTTTACCTCAAAAGAACTAAAATATTTTCAATCAAATACAGCGGATTCTTAAATATACATTTAAACAAGGGTTGTTAATAGCCAGAGAATTCATTAAATTAAATTTTTAGGATCGCAGAATATTATCCAGATGACATTGGTTAATCAAAAATGTGACAACATTCATTATCAAGGTATGAGAAGCATTAAATATAAAAATTTTGGTGGAAAAAAGTACATGATACATGTATATATGAGAAAACACGGAAATTTGGAACCATGAAAATAACTCCGTAACAATCTCAAAGTTCAGAAAATCTGGTAGTTATGAAATGGATAGCTGGAGTCCAAGGGTGATGACACGCTAGTGGATGACTACACGCTGGCGGGTGATTACACGCTGGCGGGTGATTACACGCTGGCGGGTGATTACACTTGGCGGGTGATTACACGCTGGTGGGTGATTACACGCTGGTGGGTGATTACACGCTGGTGGGTGATTACACGCTGGTGGGTGANGATTTATTAAAGGGCCGTATGTAATAAAGATGTGTATAAGAGACAGTGATTACACGCTGGTGGGTGATTACACGCTGCTGGGTGATTACACGCTGCTGGGTGATTACACGCTGCTGGGTGATTACACGCTGGTTGGGACGATGCATTAACCTCCAGTTCGTGTTCAGTATATCACAAAACACGTACGAACAATCCTCAGACCGAATTATTGTATAATCGAAATTACCTATAAGTTTACCCGGAAACTGTTTAACTTTCGTCCTGTTCTCTGAAATTTATTCTGTACAGAACAAATCATAAATTTGTCAACAATTTATCAAGTTTTGTTTGTACCAGTACAGTGAAATATCATTCTATTCTTTTATTCAGCTGGAAATTTAGAATTTTCTTGTATTCATTACATAATGGATTCAAATCAAAAAATAATTTTCTTACATCAATTTATAGTCAATTAAAAATGTTTACTTTAAAAAAATGCTCTACTCGAATAAATATTTAACTTCTTTGGAACATTTTACATCAAACCCTTGAGTTGAGCATCTGTATAAAATTATACATTCTACACCAGAATTGAACTTTTCTGAAGCATTCTATTTCAATCTCCAAAGTTGTACTTCTCTTCAACATCATTCTATATGTTCAACTCATCAACGAAAAATTCAGATTTTTTCTAGCATTCTGTACACATTTCAAATATTGAAATTTTGTTCAACAATCTACTTATTCATTTATTTAAAATAAACTTCTAGGCAGCATTGTATTTTATTGATATAATACAGCTTTTAAATAGCATCCTCAACTGGATAAAAATAGCATCCTTCACAATTTGAACCATTTTTAACATTCTATTTCTTTATTCATTCAACAAATAATAAAACTTTTATGTAGCATTGTATTTTAATAATATAATAAATCTTTTAAATAGCATCCTCGCCCAGAAAATGTACCGCGTATGGGCCCAGTGGTTACAGTTCAGAGTACCAGGATTGGAGCAGAGAGGCGCGGGTTCGATCCCAGCTCTGTGCGTCAGTTTCTGGTCAGAAACGGCAAGGAGGCCGGGCGGTTAAGCACAGCAGAATTGGAGCAGTGAGTTGCGAGTTCGAGACCGCAACAAGCTGTGAATGTTCTGCGATGTTAAGAATTGGCGACAGGCCTACGGCCTAATAAACGCTGAAACCGCTACAGAATCGGCGAGGAGGCCGGGCGGTTAAGCAAAGCAGAATTGTAGCAGTGCGTTGCGAGTTCGAGACCGCAACAAGCTGTGAATGTTCTGCGATGTTAAGTATCGGTGACAGGCCTACGGCCTAATAAACGCTGAAACAGTTATTATTATTATTTTTATTATAGATGCACGAGTCAGGGCTGGAGAACGTGGTGCTGGCTAGGGTAGACCACCGGGCGTCGGGGGAGCTAAGGTGCGAGGCGGTGTCGGAACAATCCTTCGAGAAGGACTCCAAGGCCAGCAACTTCACTGTTATCGGTAGGATGCATTGAATTATTTCTGTTTCAAATAATAATGATTACACATCCTTGCTTTTAATGTAGAAATAGTGGTGAATTCTGATATGTATGTTAAATATGGTTTTTGTGGAATGTACATTTTCTCGAATGATGGTGTAGTTAGGCAGAAGCTTTTCTCTTATGCAAGTTTGATTGAAGACCAGAGCATGCTTTTTATTAACAATCTTCTTGTTCGTTTTTTCAATGAGTCGAACCAAATTTCTTGCTGGCGTCGGGAGATCGAAAAGCAGGTTCAAATGACATTTTAATAGTTTGCAACGTTTCGAAAATACAATTTTCATTATCAAGCTGGAGATGGTTTTTCAACATTTGAAATTGAATTTGATATGACTGAAGTACATATGAATGGTATAGTGGATACTATAAAATAAATAATGTGGATACAACAAAATATATAAACTTAAAATTACTCTGAAAATAATTTCAGCGTCCGGACGAATCCTGTAGTTTGGAGGTTGATAGCTGGAGACTCGCTCTTGATAATGAGGGCCTCAGCTATCGTCAATCTCGATCGGTCGGGGCACCGCATAACTATGCTGGTGCAGGTCTCCAATGTCGCTCGGGTGATGGTCTCATTGTGAGTCTCCCGCATGTGGTTCTTAGGTCCTCCAGATTGTAGGTGGCATGTGAGTCGGCGGCTTAAGGTCGTGCTTGTTAGACCAATGTAGTTCATATTTTGAAGAAGTCTACAACCTTCTTGATTACATGAGAATTTATAAACAGCTCTTTGTATGAGAGCGCGCACTGTGTTGGTTTTATAGCGCTGCGGGCATTCACTTTTTTCGTTAAGCACTTTCCCGACATCGGTAGGTTTTCGGTAAACATTAGTGAATGACGATTTCTCGAATGACGGCACATAGAGCGAACAATACATGCATTTCATGTCTTTGATAGTAATATGCAACGAATATTCAATCAAAATGTTATTTCTGATGAATAATATTGCGAATAACATTTGTTGTGAACAATATTCATTTTTAAGTAATTATTAATAATTAAATTATTATAGTCATTCTTAATTATGTTGTTGAGACTTACACCATTCATCGACATTTAATAAATATTCTTTGATTGCATTGCTATTATTGCTTCATGATCATTATGAATGTTACTAATCTATACTTCATGACATCAATATAGCTATTGAATTAATCAATTAACTAGATTGAAATGAACTGTAAAGAGTTTCGGCAAGCTCATTTATTTATATTTACGCAAGCAGATTCATTTAATACGTACAGTCGGCACCATGCTGGTCATTAAGCGATTGTGATATTAACTATTCATTCATTAGAACTTTGATGATTATGTAGAAGTCGATATTAATGAAGTAATTCAAGCCTAACACACATGAATAGATTTACTTTGTTGGCTCATTAAATCAAAATACGTTACTAGATACGAACAAATTTTTCCATGGGTCATTTATTAAGTGATGTTCTATTTTTTCTTCATTGAAATTACCTTTATTTAAATGCGCAACAAAATTTCTCAACCAGTGTTCTTCATCGATTCCTTCGAGGATTGCGATCTTCTAAAGTTTGTGATCTTATTTGATCTGTAGATCTGCCTGTACGGGCACCGAAGATCACTGGACGTACATCAGGCTATACGGTTGGTGATCTTCTTCTGTTGAACTGCACATCACCAGCATCACACCCGCCTGCTACACATCACTGGCACATCAACGGCAGACAGGTGACTCTATGCTGTATAACTAGTGTTTAGTCCTATCGAATTTTATTAAAAAAATCACAGGCAGACAGGTGATGCTCCACGCTGTAGAACGAATACTCATTCTTATTCCTAGTTATTATATTAAAAAATTGTAGGCAGACATGTGATGCTCTACGCTGTAAAACAAATGTTTATTCCTATCGAATTTTATTAAAAAAAATCACAGGCAGACAGGTTATGCTGCACGCTGTAGAACGAGTACTCATTCTTATTCCTAGTTATTATATTAAAAAATTATAGGCAGAAATGTGATGCTCTACGCTGTAAAACGAGTGTTTATATTTATAAAATTTTATTAAAAAAATCTCAGACAGACAAGTCTGAGACAAGAGCACGTATTCCTATTTATTATATTGAAAAAATCCTTGGCGAACAGTTGATGCACTGCGCTGTAAAACGAGTACTTATTCCCATGTATTATATAAAAAAACAGGCACACAAGAGATTTTACGCTGCGAAACATATTCCTATTTCGCCAGACGTTCGTTAAAAATCAAAGCTGCTTCCATAAACTTAGTGTAACAGCGACTGCTACTCAATAATAGCAGGCGCTTCCACGACTTGTTACCAACATCCCGTTTTACTACACGCTTTAAATTAAAAGTGTTTTTTATTCTCAACTAAACTAGCACACTTCAATGGCCTCGTTCAACGTAAATGATTTTCTTTGTTTATATTAACAGTTACTTTTCTCCAGCGATTAAATGAACGCAGGTAAAATTTGAAATTAGTTGCGTACTTCGAATAACATAGTCGGAAATATCTATATGTCAACTACACAACATTTTGAAATATTTCTAGAGAGTCTTCAACGTTCAATAAGAATATTTATTTTCTCTTATTGTTACGTATATTCGTTTGGCGAAGGATTTGAATACACGATTTTTCGTTCAGTGGTCTTTATAAATCGGTTTCTGTAAACAAACAATATACAAAGGTAAAAATGGGTACATAAAATTAGTATTGCACATAAAGGTATAATCGAGAAGTAAAATCATTTATTTCGAACATATAATACGATATAAGTCAAATAAACACGTTACACGAATCTTCAAAATTAAAACACACGTACCAAACATTTCCTTCTTTACAGTCTAGAGCCAACACCGCAACTGAAAGTCTAGATGTCTTTAAAACCGAATTAAAGTAAAATGTCAGTGATACGCATGCATCTGGCGTACGAAATACACAAGAGAAGTGCATTTGAGAACCAGGAATTCAACACTTATCATTAAAATTTTAGAATGATGTGGTAATACATTATAAACGTATTTATTCGTTATCATATTAGTAAAACAGGCTCTCGTTCTTGTAAGTACTTTCTCGTTCACACATTTGCATTTTGTACTACAAGGAAAAGCCGGTAAATTTCCACACAGTGAGTTTCTTCTAAAGCTACTTTAATGGATTTCTTTCTAGATCTAATAAACAGCTCTGGGCTGCACCGGTCGAGGCGATAAGAGGCGTTGGCTTTTCAGCCTGATAAAGAATGCGCTCCAATAATTCTGCTCAGAATCGTGCCAGAATAGTGCTGCTCAAAATATTGCTGCACAGAATAATGCTGTTCAGAGAGCCTCCAGATTATCTTCCAAGGCTTTGCTATCTCCCTTCTTTACTCCCGACCTCGCGAAAGCATTTAAATCATTCTGCTATCGAAGTATTTAAAATACTTAAGTAATTGCAAGTAGTAGTAGTAGTAAGCAATAACGCAGTGTTTAAAATATTTCGAGTTGTTTTGATGCACTCGGGTTCTACAATATTTTCTTTTAAAAGAAGTAAAATAATTTGACACTATGGAGAGAAAATATTATTAATTTAGCAAGTTTTATCTAGCCATTTTTTAGATACTTTGCAAAAACTTTTACGCAACAATTAGTTCTAGTTGCGTCAGCATTTTACAGAATTTTAAAAGTCAAAAACTTCACAATTTTCATTGCTATCTACAGTTCAAACGATCCAATAAATCATCTAGGTCATTAAATACCTAGAAGTGTTCAATTCATACAGCATTCAACTGAATTTTACAAGATACTGCAAAAAGCTTGTAATCAAAATAAGGCATACCTTACATCTCGTAACCTTAATAACGTTCAACGTCATGAAATAGAACGCATTTATATTTTCATTATAAGCGGCATATATATGATCGTTTCAAGACATTTATCGCAGTGAATTTCTCCTAATAAAGGAAATATTTTTATTTTCCCGTTTGATAGCTAAAAGTGCGTGTGTTGCAACTTCAGTTAAAGTTCAAGAAATTCCTATCTAACTAAATAACATTAAAATTAATAACACTGCTGAAATTATCATTTGGGGCAAAATTTTTTATTTAAAAATAATTAAATTTTGTTACCGTATTTAGAAAATAAAATTTGATGCGTTCTCTGTCCAGAGCAATAAATTTGAGTTAGTAAGAATACATAAATTATTATTATTAAATTAAATAAAGAAACCTATCAGAGAGTGAAAGATATTGAATTTATTCTGATTGACATAGTAGAAACGCAACAGAGAATTTGCCCAACAATTTTTACTTTTTTTTTTGTTTTTTCGTTGCCAACACGCCAACTTGTCGAACAATGTCGCCAGTCAAGTCTGTTGATTATGAGCAACAACAGCACTGTTACAAACTTCCAACCTTAAGTTTGATTGGAGCTGCGGCAAAAGTTCTCGTAAGTTTTATTCGAGAGCGAAAATTGCAGTCAAGGGGCCAGTAGCTGCGAAACTTTAGATGAGGTCTCACTAAGGTCTGGAGCGACAACACTTGCTTTTTATACGCCTTGTGACATCCGAGCGGAGTGGCAGCAAACAAGGTGAAGGTGATGTCAGATACAAGGTATTGTTACTCTATTGAACGTTTCTGATATTAATGTTGAATGTGAGTAGTATTCAACAACATGAATGTCAGCAGCACTCAAGCTGAATGTCAGCAGTATTCAACTTGAATGTCAACAGCACTCAAGCTGAATGTCAGCAGTATTCAACTTGAATGTCGACAACATTCGATAGAGTAACATTACCTTGTTACTACATCAAATGTTACTGGTATTTATGTTGAATATTAGCAGCATTCAACATGAATGTCAACTGCATTCGATTGAGTAACAATACTTTGTTTCTCCATCGAATGCTGCTGACATTAATGTCTAAAATAAATATAGTCTTACTGGTGGCGAATTAATATTATTGATGACAACGTCTTCTCATTGTGATTTAGTTGATTTTTCCATTTAGTGATTATTTAAACAATAAGCGATCAGACGACTATCCCGATCTTCCGAACAAAATTGTAAAAAGTGATGGGCACAAATACACATCAAACATCGCAAATCACTCAATTGAAAAATGACTCGCTGGGCAAGTTATTGCTGGAAAACGTGAATGACTGGTTATTATTTAGATATGTTTTAAAAAGTAAAGTAATTTTTAAACACCTATATAATTTATAAACTGTCTGAATGTCTGTAAATATGCGCATGATTGGTAATGCAGCGCTTCATATATGCATGATTGGCCCTCTGAGGATCACATGATTGGCCCTCTGAGGAGTTTAGCAGGGGCCACATGTAATAAGATTTAGCAGTGGGCCATATGTAATAAGGTTTAGCAGTGGGCCATATGTAATAAGGTTTAGCAGGGGCCATATGTAATAAGATTTAGCAATGGGCCATGCATAATAAGGTTTAGCAGTGGGCCATATGTAATAAGATTAAGCAGTGGGCCATATGTAATAAGATTTAGCAGAGGCCATATGTAATAAGATTTAGCAGTGGGCCATATGTAATAAGGTTTAGCAGTTGGCCATATGTAATAAGGTTTAGCAGTGGCCATATGTAATAAGGTTTAGCAGGGGCCATATGTAATAAGATTTAGCAGTGGGCCATATGTAATAAGGCTTAGCAGGGGCCATATGTAATAAGATTTGGTAGTGGGCCATATGTAATAAGGTTTAGCAGGGGCCATATGTAATAAGATTGAGCAGTACACCATATGTAATAAGAAGTTCTGTGGCCATATGGAAATAGAGAAGGGATTTCAACACCCAGTCGTGGCCATATGTAAATCAAAGTGAATA
The DNA here is from genome assembly GCF_000764305.2 of Hyalella azteca. Taxonomy (NCBI): domain Eukaryota; kingdom Metazoa; phylum Arthropoda; class Malacostraca; order Amphipoda; family Hyalellidae; genus Hyalella; species Hyalella azteca. Next base: position 116,502 of record NW_025931296.1, read on the forward strand.
TGTAGTGTGATGATGAGTCAGCAATAGTGTGATGTTGATAATTATTTAATGCTGTAATAGTGATGACTCAGCAATAGTGTGATGGTGATGAGTCAGCAATAGTGTGATTGTGATGATGATTATTCAATGCTGAGATAGTGATGAGTCAGCAGTGATGTAACAGTGTTGATCCACTATTTCCCCCCCGCATCGCAGGCCTCCACAGAAACAGTGATCAAGTTCCCAGGTCGCGAGGACGGCTACGGCAGGACGAGCTCCTCGTCAGGCCTGCAGATGTTCTTGAGACCGCAGCACTTCATGAAGGGTGCGTCAAGTGCACCTACAATTATTTTTAAAATAATTTAAGAATAAATTTCGATTTTTAGTCTCCCAGTTTGTCAATTTCTTTATACAAAATACATTTTCATGCTTGAAGTGCACGTAAAACCATTTTTATATCAATTTCCAAAAAAAATTCTTATTTTTTGTGTCTTGTATGTATCCTGGATCCCCTTAAATGTATTCAGGATCACTAATATGTATCCTGCATCCCCTAATATGTATCCTGGATCCCCTTAAATGTTTTTAGGATCACTAATATGTATCCTGCATCCCCTAATATGTGTCCTGGATCCCCTTAAATGTAGCCAGGTAACACGTACCCAGATTTTGTTTATGGATACCAAGCCATGGACATGCTGTAAGCACCACCCTTGACGACAACCAAGCTCCGCCCACTAACGAGAAATGAAATTAGCTTCCCAAGGCTCGAACCCACGACTAGCTCCTCTCATCTCAGTGTCGCTATTAATTATTGTACATATTCTTCTCAAATTTCGATGAAATCTCATATTACGATCATCTTTAAATACAGTGAGAATAATCACTGCGATAGCGTGACTAACGAATATACAATTTAACGCTCATACAAACACACAACCACGAATACACACAGTAAACTTTGAAGAAGACTTGTTAAGACAGACAAGACAATAATTCACCCATTCATGTAATAACGATAATAATAATAAAAATAATAGTAATAATAATAATTAGTAATAATTATAATAATGATAATAATACGTATAATAAACTTTGAAGAAGACTTGTTAAGACAGACAAGAATAATAATAATGCGTATAATAATAATAATAATAATGATTTTAATAATATATTCACTTAACAATAATTTCACAACCTAGGTGAATTATTAAATAATTATTTTACTAATTATTTATTTATTCATCAATCCTTTATTATTAATTTATTTTTCGACTTATTAATTAATTATTAAATAAATCGTCCCTGTAGGTGCGCTGGTGATAGGCTGCGCGGCGCGCGTCCTGCACCTGCGGGACCAGCTCGCTGAGGAGATCATCATGGACGCCCGACACCCCGTTGAGGCGCCTAAGAGCCAGTTCTCGGAGGGCCGGTCTTACGGCCTCACAATTACGGGTAAATGGGGTGACTGTTACGGGGAAATGGGGTGCTTATTATGGGTAAATGGGGTGCTTATTATGGGGAAATGGGGTGACTATTACGGGGATATGGGGTGCTTATTACGGGGAAATGGGGTGCTGATTACGGGTAAATGGGGTGTCTGTTACTGGGAAATGGGGTGAGTATTACGGGTTAATGGGGTGTTAATTACGGGTAAATGGGGTGCTGATTACGGGTAAATGGGGTGACTGTTACGGGGATATAGGGTGACTATTACGGGTAAATGGGGTGCTTATTACGGGTAAATGGGGTGCTTATTACGGGTAAATGGGGTGCTTATTATGGGTAAATGGGGTGCTTATTATGGGTAAATGGGGTGCTTATTGCGGATAAACGGGGTGCTTATTGCGGATAAACTGGGTGCTAATTATGGGTAAATGGGGTGCTTATTACGAGTAAATGGGGTGCATATTACGTGTAAATGGGGTGCCTATTGCAGGTATATACGGGGTGCCTATTACGGGTAAATGGAGTGCCTATTATGGGTAAATGCAGAGCCCATTACAGGTAAAAGATATTGTCTACCATGTGTAGTTTGGAGAGCCTATTATGGGTAACAATGGGTGGCTTTTAGTGTTATAATGGCGCGGAATAGAAGAATAAAAACATGAATAGCGGTTTTTGGCGGGTAGAAAAATGTTGAGTACAATAATTGTGGACCAAGAAATGGCAAATGGGTGCGTGGTGAGCTAAGAAATGGTATGTAGTTTATTGGAACATCATGATATTCTTAATGGGTATCGGTGAACAAACGATGAACGAATAATCTCGATTTGAAAGCGGAATAAGTTTAATTCATTACGATGGTGAACGATCGGACTCAAGAAGTGCACATGCAGTGTAGGCAAACGCTTGAGAAATGAAGCGATGTATACTAAGCGTTTTGCGTTCATTATTATACAAATATTCTCCAAATTTTGACATACTTTTCACCCACCCCATGAGCCGAGAGCTGACATCGTTAATGTCCTACAAAACGTAAAACTTCTTTTCAACATTAGCATTAAATCTTGCAAGACAGCTTCTGAGCATCCGCTGCTGCTACTGCTGTTTTTGTAGCTCTGATAGCACAAACAACTATCGATATAACAGCTTAAACATTTTACGTTGCAACAACTTCAAAGAGAAAAATTATTTTCTAAACATATGGCGTTGCAATAACTACAAAGAGTAGTATTATTTTTCAAACATGTGACGTTGCAACAGCTTTAAAAAAAAAATATTGTTTTTTAAGCATTTGACGTTGGAACCGCCTAAATGAGATCGAAACATTATTTTTAGCGAATTTTCTCATTTATGGAAAAAAAGGCGCTATTGTGCTCGTCATATCTGTCCGTCCGTCTGTCCGTGCGTCTGTCCGTGACCACGTTTTCGTCGACGAGAAAATGCGCTCTCTGTTACTCACTGCAGTGAGTACTGAGTTATATTTTTTTGTTTATATAAATAAGGCGTTGCAACACCTTAAAAGAGAAACATTAAAACTTGCTTTTCCATACGACAGGTTGTGAACATCCACCGCTGCTGCTGCTGGCGCTGCTGCTGCTGTGGTACACAGGCACCTGAACCAACACATGTGTGTGTGGCACTAGCTGTATTAATGCTGCTGCTTGTGTGGTATTCAGAGAATCTTGAGTCATCTTGCCGCTTACCGTGTAAAATTTTAATCATTCGTAGTTACATTTGCATAGGAATAGACAAAACTTCGGTAATTTTTCTTATATGCTGTCTATTGATACTAAATCACTTAAAATCACTAAAAAAAGATGAACTCATGAAGTGAAGATCATATTGTTCAAGAAAGTACAATTATTGACATATTGAAAAAATGAATTGTACAAATGCTGTTTTTTTTCGATAAATTAATTAAAAAATCAAACAACTAAATGTCAGAAATTTCGTGAATTTATGAGGGAATATTTCATTTGGAGACATCTTCATCATTAAATTTCAGATCCGCTCATTCAATTCTGGAAAACCATGTGAACGTGAATAAAACTGACATAAACAGAAGGCAGGTGCAAAGTTAACAAATTTCACTCATTCTGTTCAACTTAAACTCAAATATCCAATAAGATAAAAATGTTCTATTGATTATCTTTAATTCAGTTTTAGATAAAAGTATAAATTATGTATTTATAAATTGCATAGATAAAATATAAATTGAAAGATGACAAATGTTGTAGAATATTTTTTGAGTAGTTTGGAAGTTTCATGATGATCGTTGAATTAATATATGTATTAAAATTTTAACGAATGTCAAATTAACAAAATGAATAATTTTGAATAATTTTTGTATTTAGATTTTGTTAATTGTTATAATAATAATTATAACAATTCATACTTTTTCGATGACTGTATTGAACAATAATATTGATATTGCCATTATGTGTGAAAGTTAAACATAATTGCAATAGTGATACATATATAATGTATAATATTCACACAAGTAAATGTGATTCATGTATTAATCCATTTGTAAAAGAAAGAACCTAATTAGTTAGTTATAACATTATTAATACATTATAGATCTTTAGTGTATCCTAGTATTGCTTGTTCGTCAATACTTGCGCAGTCTGAAATTATTATTTTTCTATACAACTACTTATACCCTAGTGTACAGCTCATATATATGTCGTTATTGTACATATTCTTCTTAAATTTCAATGAAATAATTTATTTAGACCATTTTTAAAACCTTCAATAATTGTTGTGAATTACAAATTTAACCGGTAAATTTCAAAAATTTTTCGTAAGTTTCACTGCCATGTGGTAAACACAACCTTCCGCGAAATTTCCAAAAACATTCACTATAAACATAAAGTATGTTGCTTCTGTAAATTCAGCCGGCAACATTTGATATTTATACTGTGAAACATGCGAGGCGGTGTATTAATCAACGGACTTTGGTGAAAGTTCTTCACTCATTTCCTTAGTAAGACTAAAGAACTTATTTCTCACTTATTATATTCATACGATATATTAATGCGAAAAGACTTTCTTTAGCCAACGCTGAATCCTCCTGGAGACATGGAGCGGAAGTGAGTCATGGAGCGGAAGTGAGTCATGGAGCGGAAGTGAGTCATGGAGCGGAAGTGAGTCATGGAGCGGAAGTGAGTCATTGAGTGGAAGTGAGCTGAGCCATGGAACGTGAGTCGTGGAACTGAAGTGAGTCATGGAACGTAAGTGAATCATGGAACGGAAGTGAGTCATGAAACGGAAGTGAGTCATGGAGCGGAAGTGAGTCATGGAGTGGAAGTGAGCCATGGAACGTAAGTGAATCATGGAACGTAAGTGAGTCATGGAGCGGAAGTGAGTCATGGAGCGGAAGTGAGTCATGGAGCGGAAGTGAGTCATGGAGTGGAAGTGAGCGATGGATCGTAAGTGAGTCATGGAGCGGAAGTGAGTTATGGAGCGGAAGTGAGTCATGGAGTGGAAGTGAGTCAGAGAGCGGGAGTGAGTCATCGAGCTTAAGTGAGTAATGAAACGGCTGAGTGTCATTAAAAGAATGGATATCTGAAATTTACAATACAATTCTAAAATTCGTACCCACCTTAAGCGTTGTATTCGCAAAAGTAAATCATTTTGACCCACCAATTTTGCTGAGAGTTGGAACCAATCTAACGACTGAAAACTACAGCAGCAGTTCAATCGAGCATCTGGTTTAATGTGTATAGCTTTTATATTATATGTATTTTTTAATATCGTTGAATAAAATTGTAATAAAATGAAAAAGTGAAAAAATGACCGGAGACTAATTGATGACAATAAGCGGATCCAATTTCGAATAAGGTAATGATGTTACTTGTTATTGTAGTTAATATATTTCCTGTGGCAATCTGGGGCCGTGCAACCAAACCTCGTTTCGAAATCTTAACTCCATTGGCTGGCGGCATGAATACACGTGGCGCTACGTATAGTTAGGCATCTACGTATATTTAGGCCACTTCGTATTCGTGGGCTTTTACGTTACGTATATTTAGGCCTCTACGTATATTTAGGTCACTTCGTGTTCGTGGGCTTCTACGTATATTTAGGCCTCTACGTATACCTAGGCCGCTACGTATACTTAGGCCACTACGTATACTAAGGCCGCTACGTATACTAAGGCCGCTACGTATACTAAGGCCGCAACGTATGCTAAGCCCGCAACGTATACTAAGGCCGCTAAATGTACTTGAGCGAGTATCGATATAACGGCTCCTTGTAATTGCTTTGAACTCTGAATGTTTCTCCCCCGATAGAAGCAGGCGAATTTGTTTACACGGACTTCAGGTAGCATTTGCATGATCAGGGTACTGATTTTGTCTGCTTTTTTTTTTTTGAGGTACGATGTATTAAAATGTGATGGATGTATTAAAAACGATGATGTATTTATACAAAAAGGTGACAGATGTGTAAATACTAAAATAAGATGGATGGATTTGAACAAAGTGTTGACAGATGTGTAAAAAAACAAAGATTGACATTTTTTTGGTTGGGGGCAGTTTTCAATCCAAGTAGTCGGTAGGGTTGAGTAGAACAACAACAAGTCTTCATATTTTTGAAATATGAATCCTATTGAAATCTGGTAAGAATATTAAATGTGAATACAGTGTTTGTAATAATATTTTGGTGAGATTGTAAATTCTACGATATTACAGGTATAAAATGAGTGCAAACTGATGAGAGCCAGGTTTTAATTTTGTATTTAATATTACTTTGATTTCAATGTAACGAAAGTAATTCAAACTATGAATAAAATGTTTATTTGTATAAAAAAGCATTGCGATGCAAAAATACTTTATATTCCACCATCCGTATTTAATATTCCACCTTCCAAACAACACAATATTTAGTGCAACATCAAAGCTTTTCAAGAAAATTGCATGTTCCTGAGATGAAAATTCCAACATCTATCAGTAGTCACTCGCTATCGTCCCTACATCGCGAACTGATGATAGAAGATGATGAATGAAGTGATGTAGGATGAATCAAGCTAAAAATAATTCAAATATTTAATAACATTATGCAATGCATCGTGTTTGCAAATAAAATTACTGTTATTTATTAAATTAATGGTTGGTGATAGAACATGATTAATGAAGTGATGTTGGATGATTCAAGCTAGAAATTATTTAATTATTAAATTAAATTGTGCAATGCATCGTGTTTGCGAAAAATTGCTATTAAATTATTATTATTTATTAAATTAATGGTTCAGCAAAGACAATAACTGCTCCAAAATCTCCAAGCTGATGTCAAGTTCAGAACACAAAACAGGGCACTTCGTCGTAGGTATTGATGTTTTATGAGTGTTCCTCGCTGGCGGTTGTGTTCTTTCATTGGATGTTCAAAGCTGTTCACTACTCCTTACCTTCATCAGCCAATAGCGTGCGCTGATACAAACAACATCCACCAATCACAGGCGCAAAAACTGACTTTAAGGTCAACGTTGAACTTAGGATTAACTTAGGACTTAGGATCAACGTCGAACTTTGGGCCAACGTCTAGCTTAGTGTCACCGTCGAACTTTGGATCAAGGTCGAATTAAGGGTGAACGTTGAACTTTGGGTCAACGTTGAACTTAAATCAACTTCTAACTTAGGGTCAACTTGGGGCTTAAGATCAACGTCGAACTTTAGGTCAACTTAGAACTTAGGAAAAATGTTGAACTTGGGGTCAACGTTGAACTTAGGCTTAACGTTGAACTTAGGGTCAACGTTGAACTTAGGCTCAACGTTAAACTTTGGCTCAACGTTGAACTTAGGCTCAACGTTGAACTTAGGATAAACGTCGAACTTTGGGCCAACGTCTAGCTTAGTGTCACCGTCGAACTTTGGATCAAGGTCGAATTAAGGGTGAACGTCGAACTTTTGGTCAACGTTGAACTTGAATCAACTTCTAACTTAGGCTCAACTTGGAGCTTAAGATCAACGTCGAACTTTAGGTCAACTTAGAACTTAGGCTCAACGTTGAACTTAGGATAAACGTTGAACTTAGGGCCAACGTTGAACTTAGGCTCAACGTTGAACTTAAGATAAACGTTGAACTTTAGGCCAACGTTGAACTTAGGCTCAACATTGAACTTTGGGTCAAGGTCGAATTTAGGGTCATAGAGCTGCCGTCAACTTGAAATATAATTTTTGCGTAAAGCTTACGACCAACGTTGAATGTGTAAATACTTGAAGCCAGTGTCATGAGTAAATAGTTTAGAAGTGGTGGGGTGAATAAAAAGAGTTGGAGGATTAAGAGGGGAAGAAGGAGTAAGTGAGGGGTAAGTAGTGAACAAGGAATCAAGGAGGAGTAGGGGCGAATAAATCGCAAGGGAAATGTAAAGAGTGAATGAAGAATTTTTGAAGAAAACGGTGTGTAAAGAGGAAAGGGTGAATCAGAGGGTGAGGAATAACTAAGGGATGAAGGAGGAGTGTGTAAGGTAGTAAGAGGTAAATATGAATTAGATATTAAAAGTAGAGCAGAGTAAAAGGTTTAATGATTGATTGATTCTGGAGTGCTAAGTTGAACCATGCGTAAGACCGGGGTGGTGAGTGAACATTGAGCAGTGAATGTTTTTTATAAATTATGCTAAAGAATTGAACAAATATACACAAATTTAAAAAGTAACAAAATATAAAATTGATATATAAGCGCAAACCTTACGCGTTTGAATTTTATTTGTTTGGCTTGATTTGTAAGTCGTTTTCTTATTTAAGTAATCAATATCAGATAAAGAATGAATGAATGAAAAATATTTTTCCAGCTACTGCATTCTTAAATGTATAACCCGCGTGAGCGTAGATTTTACGACGAATGGAAATAAAAATATAAGTGTTGCAAGCTGGGTAAATAGATGAGACATGAACGGCTGAACGAACTTACGATGTCTTATTTATGTGTGAGTATTTGGTCTATTGACTTGTAATATAATATAAATATGTATAATTGTAATCCAAACACCTCGATTAAACCTGCCCTTTGTACCTGTGTTATGTTTCATTATCCTCAGTAAAGAAGATTTATAATGGCCTATTTTGCAACTTTGAAATTGATTTAAATAACTACCTACCAAACTAAAGCCATCAAATAAAAAAATGCATTTTAGATACCGTCATTTTGACATTCACTGTATTAATCAGAGTTGTTTACATTGAAACATTTCACATTGTTGATGAATAACCGAGCAGTTTTAATACTCGAAAGATGGTTAAAGCGATAAGAAATTAGCTTAGGTATTTCACAAAGATACTGGTTTAATATTGGTTGCTAGGATTTATGTCAATGATATTTCATTCATAGTATCACTGTCAATTATATTTCAATGCTGATATTCCTGTCAATGATATATCATGTGTAGTATCACTGTCAATAATATATCATTTATAGTATCACTGGCAATGATATTCCAATGCTAGTATTCCTGTCAATGATATATCATTCATAGTATTACTGACAATTATATTTCATTTATAGTATTTCTGACAATGATATTTCAGTGCTAGTATTACTGTCAATGATATATCATTTATAGTATTCCTGTCAATGATATTCCTCGCATTATGAGCGTTCCAAGCATTCCAGATATTCCCGTCACTGGACCTCTCATCTCCTGGAATGCTCCATAGTCCGTGGGAATGATTATTTTGCGTGGGAAAATTGTCATTTATCACGCAGTGCGTGGCGCTTTAAATGCGCTGCGTGATACGCATGCGCTTAACGTGTAAATTTAATGTGGCGTGTTGGCTGCGTGTGATTTAGGTGTGTAGCAGACGTGTAACAGGCGTGTGGCAGCCTTGTAGACGACAATTGGCAATAAATAACAGACGTGTAGCAGCTAGGCGTGTAGCAGGCGCCGAGTAAGCATGTAACTGGCGTGTAATAGCCGTGTAGCAGTCGTGCAGCAAGTATGTAGCTGGCATGCATCAAGCATGTAACAGACGTGTATTTGGTGTGTAGCAGTCGTGTAGCAGGCGTGTGGCAGACGTGTAGCAGACATGTTTAACATGCCGCGGGCTGCACCTGGAAATGAATTGCGTTAGCGAAGAAATTGGTGCGTGTGAGGAAATATGTTTTGTGCTCTATGGGGTGTGTACGGAGAGGTGTGTACGGAGGGGTGTGTACGGAGGGGTGTGTACGGAGGGGTGTGTGCGGAGGGGTGTGTACGGAGGGGTGTGTAGGGAGGGTGTGTACGGAGAGGTGTGTAATGAGGGGTGTGTACTAATGGGAGTGTAAGAAATGTATCTATACATTAGTGTATTCATTGGGTATGTACAAACGTGGATTTGTACCTGCAATAAAATTATAGCAGGCTATTCAACAGGGACTTGGATTGGCTGGCCGCTGATAATACGGCGGTAGATATCAACGTCAACAGTGTATAGGTGACATGAGACAAGAGAATTGAAAAATTAATGAATGCAATCATTGTACAAACTGTCCAACATCAGTGCAAAAACACACTTACTGTACAAAATAAGAGAAAGAAGATCCCATGATAGAGGTACTAGAGGTACAGATATTATTATTATTATTATTATTATTATTATTATTATTATTATTATTATTATTATTATTATTATTATTATTATTACCATTATTATTCAACGAACAGATCATAACGACGTTCTGGATGGAATTCATCTGAATTAAATCAGCAGATTCTTAGCGATTAATGTAAGATGCATTCAGCATTGTTTTCAACAATGACAGTGCTGAACGCATCTTCCTCATTAGTAAGTCTTTATTAAGGGCAACAATACGTTTTCAACATTTCACGGGTATTAAAAGTCTTTATTAAAATCCCAAAAATTTCTTGCACATAACGCGTGCAAATAAAGTCTATATTCAGACCATCAATGCGTATTCAACAAGACACGTGTAAACGAAGGCTTTGTAACATGTTTTTATAGTGGACCCTTCACCTATTTTTTCTTCATCCGAGTAACGTCGATTCAATTTCACTGCAAAAATGTTAGTATGTATGAGTACTAACAATCTCAAATAAACATCTGGGCATGAAATCGTAACTATTATTATTGAATATTATTGTTCCGTTTAATTTAAAATGCTGAACACGTTGGAGTTAATTATCTTGATGTACGTCTGACGTGAACGATGACGTCATAGTTACGTTGATGGCGAACATAACGAAGCTCGGGGAAGGCGTTCTTCTTTAACCGAGTAATTCTGGTAACATGAGTAAGAACAATAATTACGATAATTGAGCCAAAAATTAATGAAGTGATTGAGCAAGAAAAAAAACAACGTGAAAAAATTTATTATGAATTCATTTCAGATTTATGACAAGTGAGCCTAATGTCAGTAGAGCGAAACCAAGTGAACGTGTGCATGACTATAACAAATAGAAAAATGAATAAACAAATGGTTATTAATTAAGATGAAATGAACATGTACAGTTATACGTATTAATAAGAAAAAGAAAATGTGCATGTGAATAACACCAACAGGGCGGCAAGTGAACAAGCTCACTTTCACATGGCAATAACAAAGGAACATATGAACATGCAGTACAATAATGAAGGGACAAGGAAACATGCACACTTTTACATGGCAATAACAAAGAGACATATGAACAAGCAGTACAATGATGAAGCGACAAGGAAACATGCACACTTTTACATGGCAATAACAAAGAGACATATGAACAAGCAGTACAATAATGAAGCGACAAGGAAACATGCACACTTTTACATGGCAATAACAAAGAGACATATGAACATGCAGTACAATAATGAAGGGACAAGGGAACATGCTCACTTTTACATGGCAATAACAAAGAAATTATTCCCGAACTTCCTAACGAGTCCCTAAGAGTATTCATCGTAACGAGCTGACATCAGGCATTCCTACAGCGTCATTCTCAAAGCGCTATTGAAATTAGTTGATCAGTTCCACTTCATCCATATTATCACATTTATTTCAGCCTTTATATTGCATTAAAAGTCAATGACGAGCGCTAAATGACCTGGTATTTAATCCAATACAAACGTACTAATCGACCAACTCAATTAATTATAGCATAGGAAATCATAATGTTTAATTAATTAATTTAATTACAAATCCTTATAATAACAACGTCATTAATAATGTTGTTTCAATGGCGCACTCAAAGTAACCAATAAAAATTTATTTTAAATTAAATATGCACATTTTAAACAAGTGCAAATTATTCTCACCAAGTTATCAACTGCAACGCTCCGCTTATATAGTATAAAAAGTCTTTCACTTTTTAAACAATATAACCATTTATTTTTCTCATTGAGGTAGTTGCTAATAAAGTTTCCTTCAAGACTACAAACGCATTCGCGTCTCCCCCCAAAAAATATTTTCATCATCTAACCACGACCACAAGTCCACTCGACGCATCTGTATCATTCAGTCCACAAACAAAGATGGCTACACGCAAGTCTCCAATTTCAAATGAGTGCGCTCGGTCGCTTCTCTGATTTGCATATTAAAACGAAACGGCCGGCCGGGAATGTATTACCATCGAGGTTTGGAAAATTGGAACCATGGAATACGGCGACAAACGGAAACGATTTCCGCACATGTCCCAACCAATGAATATTGCGTACGAACATAAAGCTTGTCGTCCCAGTAGGTTTTTCCAGCTCGATAAACAAACCGGGATATTTTTTTTATATTCTCAAGCTGCATCATTGAATTAAATCCAGTGTTTGATGGAATATCGTAGTGAAGTTCAATTCAATAATGCATTTAATGCCGTGATATTCAATGCATTATTTCATTGCATGCAGTGATATTCAATGCATTATTTCATTGCATGCAGTGATACGCAATGCAATCTTGCATTGAATGCAATGATATTCAAAACAATCTTACATTGAATGCAGTGTTATTCAATACAATCTTGCATTCTTTCATTATTGGTTAGGTTTCAATTGCAATAATGCGTGGTGAAATATTATTTTACTTAAACTCACTTGTCTTCCAAATAAAAGTATCGAATTCATCAGAAAGCATTTAAGAAACATAGCCTATTCCATGCTAACCAAAGAAAAATATGAAAATAACACATTGTAAAAAAAGACGTTTTTTAGGCTCATATACACCTTGAATTCATGAGTAAAATTGCTATGGCTTTGTGATCGTGAACACGCTTGTAACTCAGCCGATCTTCATAATAGTGCTTCTCCGGATATTTGAAACAGATCATATATTCTATTTTCAAATTTCACGAAATGATTTTAATGATCTGAGCACCGCAGTTCAGGTCCCAGCTTTTCCCATGTCATATTAGTGGGATTTTTTTTCTGGTGTTTGGACCTCCGAACGAATTTTGAGTGGACATGGCTCGCCCGAACTACAATTTTGCTTCTCACAAGACTGTCTTTTCTCGACTAAATGTGAATGATTGCTATGTGAATGCATCATCGCGAATGTCCTGAGAAGCTCGGCAATATTTCTTCATCAACAGCTCGTCATCGCTGAGACTCACCCTCTACCTGCACCCTCTACGCCTTACCCTCGTGCTTTCCCTTATTCAAACTATCCTCTACATGCACCCTCTACGCCTTACCCTCGTGCTTTCCCTTATTCAAACTATCCTCTACACTGTACCTGTAGCACCAAACCTTCATCACTCTATATTCTCTGTATCTTTTTCCTCCTCCTCATCACTAGATGCCATACCCTCACTAAAACCCTCTTCACCATCCCTCATCACCCTAACCTCACTGTCACGCTCTGGTCCCTCTGATTGCGATCTATTGTGATGACCGCTGGCAATGGAGATTGACAGCAACAGCCTTCCTAGAGACATCCACGTCCTAGACAAGCGATATCCTAAGCAAGCGATATCCGTGGCCGTGATATCCTAAGCAAGCGATATCCTAAGCAAGCGATATCCGTAGCCGTGATATCCTAAGCAAGCGATATCCGTGACCGTGATATCCTAAGCAAGCGATATCCGTGGCCGTGATATCTTACGCAAGCGATATCTTAAGAAAGCTAAATCGCTTGCGTATGATAAAGAAAGCGGTAACATTCAAAGAAAACAACATCCTAAGCAAGAGTTATCCTAAGCAAACCATATCCCAAATAAGCGATTTCTTGAGGTAGTGATATCCTAATAAAGCGATATCCTAAGCAAGCGATATCCTAAAAAATATGACTCTGTACTCACTGCAGCTAGTGAGCACATTTTTTAAAAAAATCGGGGTTATCGCTAAAAAGTGATAACCCGAGCGATATTTATATTTAGCGATATTTAGCGGGTTATCGCTAAAAAGCGATAACCCGAGCGATATTTATATTTAGCGATATTTAGCGGGTTATCGCTAAAAAGCGATAACCCGAGCAAGCGATATCCTGAGCAAACGATGTCCTAAACAAGCAATATTGAGAGCCAGCGATATCCTAAGCAAGAAATATCCTACGAAAGCGATATCCCTGACAAGGGATATTCTGTGCAAGCGAAATCCAGAGGCCGAGGCTCTGCTGGTATTCATTTTTAGCGCATTTTCTCATTTAAGGAAATGATGCACTATTGTGCTCGCCATGTCCGTCTGTCTGTCTGTCTGTCCGTCCGTCTGTCCATCCGTCCGTGACCTCAAATTTTCGTCGACGAGAAAATGCGCTCTCTGTCACTCACTGCAGTGAGTACTGAGTTATATTTTTTTCAACTTAATGCCAACTAGAAATAGTTGTAAATAAGCTTTCTATGTCCAAGTTTCCATAGCACTTAGATTGATTTAAATAGTTATTTTCCAAAATGATTCAATGCATGTTTCTGATTATTAGAATGACCAAATAGCAGAGCATATAATTTAAATTATTTCATTAGAATCAAATTTCCACTATATCAGCGCCAGAAGATGCATAATTGTTCAGTTAAAACAGTTAATAAATTATATTAAAACAATCAAAACATATCAATAATAGCGGTACATGCAATATTACGATGGAATCAACTTGACTCACTTCAAGTTCAGCTCGTGTGGTCGAGTAGAAGTTAAGTTCAAAAGGTCTCTTCGGAGTGCAGTGAAGTTGAAATTGCGTTTACCCAGAAAATCAAATGCCGTCAGCTAACTCCATCGTGCGTGGTCCTCTTGGTTATTCATACATCAATAAATTCAATAAGGTTTATTCAGCCATTTTTGTGATAGTGAATAAATTTAATTCATTTGGCAGCGGTCATTTTGTCAAATTTCTTAATCAATATTTAGATACGAGGAATATTAGGGATTAAATATTGTGGTTCCAGTTAAGAAAGAAAATGTTTAGAGGAATGTTTAGAGTTAAGAAAACTGAAGGCAAGTGTCTGGTTGCGGAAAGAAAATCTTATGAAATTAAACTCGGTGTAGTAAGAAAAGGATCTCTCATCTAGCACTTAAAATACTAATCCTAAACTTAAATACTAATTTTCTACTCGTTTATTATTCTCCTTAAATTAGTCCAAGTCAATGGCTTATTAGGTGAAACAACATATTAGGCCATGTCGCTAGTTTATTAGGTGAAACAACGTTATAGACCATGTCACTAGCTTATTTTCCATTGATTAAATCCTTTCCCTAGTCGTTAAATTCCTTTTTCTAGTTACTTCTTATAGCTTCATTATAGGGCCATGAACAAATTACTTCGTATCGCAACGCTAATCCCATGAACAAGCTTCTTGTTTTATTTAAAATGAAATCGTTTATAAGATCTCATTTAATAGACTTCTAATTTAAGCTCGTTACTTAATTATTCAATCCATAACGCCCTTTTAATAGTTAATAAATCTCGCTTCATTCATCTAATGCACAATTTATCGCTTCTCTCAATATTCAACCTATAGCAATAATTGATAATTCTCCATGCATATACCTCATACACCATTTATCCCTCCTCTCAACATTCAATCTACAGCAATAATTAATAATTCTCTACATTTACCTCACCATTTATCGCTTCTCTCAACTGCAAACTGCCAACACGAACTAATAATTTTTTGCACATTTACTTGTTGCATCAGTCACCTCTTCTCTCAACAGCAAACCCATGCAATTTTCTTACCTGACTTACTTAGTTTATCTATAATTCATTGCGCTTCTTTGATATTCACTTTAAATTTAATATCTCTCCCACTTTCGGAAATTGAAACAAATTAACAAGATCCTCTTGGGTCAACTGAGCGCTTGCGTATGAAATTATTTATAATGTTAAGATTTACTGTATTATCTCGTGACCAATTTTTGACGTCCTAGTATTTTATTAGTGGGTCACTACAAAAAATCGTAGAACAAATATGAGTTAGGAGGTCTAATTTTTAGGGCATTTTCTCATTTATGGAAAAAAGGCGCTATTGTGCTCGTCATGTCTCTGTCTGTCAGTCTGTCTGTCTGTCTGTCCGTCTGTCGGTGACTTCACGTTTTCACCGACGAGAAAATGCGCTCTCTGTCACTCACTGTAGTGAGTACTGAGTTATATTTGTGTTTTTTTTGTACATCAACGCCCCTGTGTACATGTTTATCTTTAGACCCGATAATTGATTTGAGTGCAAGTCACATCCCGTTTATTCACTCTTGCAATGCCAGAACTTCAAAAAACTCACCGCTAGAGCTGGCCGGCAATTGCTGGAAGTCAGAGCTCTGGTCGTTTGCTGGAACGTTTCAAGTGCTGGCAGTTCCAAAGTTCAATGTTCCAGACGCACGTTTGCAGCAGCTGCGCTCCAGTCAAATTTTCCGGCCTCATTTCGATGATTTGCGGCCACAGCGCAAGTAAAATTCTCCTGCCGTGAAGTTCACTGCCCGTGGGGTTCATATTCATGCGGAATATGGGGTTCATATTCATGGGGAATATGGGGTTCATGTTCATGGGGAATATGGGTTCATATTCATGGGGAATATGGGGTTCATATTCATGGGGAATATGGGGTTCATATTCATGGGGAAAATGGGGTTCATATTCCTGGGGTTCATATAGCAGGGGGGATTAAACTGCCTGTTGGGGACATTAATTGCTCGCTGCCTTCATATTCCTGGGAAGTATGAACTGCCTATTGGGTTCAAGGCAGAAAATTTCAGCATCTTGCATTGATTTCAGCCTGGACCTATTGTCATTTAAATCATCAGTGTGGAATTAAATCACCATGTTAAATTATACCAAAAATTTACCTAGAAATGATTATTGACAATTATGATAGTAAATATTGTTTTTATTATTGGGTTATGTTTACTATCTTTGAAACGTGACCTGAGCTGAAGTCGTTTGAATTGAAACGCATCCTGCCAGGTACACTTCCTTCATTAGCAATGCGTAGCAATAAGAATAAAATCCGTAATGCAGAATGGTTTGCTGCATCATGATGCAATGCATGATTCATAACGGTACAATGCATTATTCATTACGGCATAATGCGTAATGCAAAATGGCGTGATACCTAAAGGCAGAATGCGCAGTTCTTAATGGCGTAATGCTTGGAACCGTCGTGCGCTGGAAGAAATAGCCTGGCAACTCTAATGCTTGGCACCGCAGACAAATTGCTGCAGTCGCTTCAACACTTTTGTCGCCACGTGAGACTAATGATGAGCTGGCAACTGCAGCACGAGAGTGCTGATTAGATAGAATATTATCTGGCAACTACAGCACGAGGGTGCTGCTTATAGAGAATATTATTATTATTAAAGAGAACATTATCTGGCAACTGCAGCACGAGAGTGCTGATTATAAAGAATATTATCTGACAACTGCAGCACGAGAGTGCTGATTGTAGAGAATATTATTATTATAGAGAATATTATCGGTTGACTGCAGCACGAGGGGGCTGGTTAAATAGAATATTATCTAAATAATTTTAAGCAATACTATCAGGTAGCAGCTACCCGAGTACTCACATCATTGAGGAGTATCTGCAGGCAAATGCAAGGGACTGATTCTAGTGAATATTAGCACGGGTGAACTGCGACAAAAGATCACAGATCATGGAAGATATTAGTATTGAGATGCAGAATAAAGTCATTGATAATAATGTAGAGTTGTATTAGGCAACTTGCACAACTAAGCTACTGATTGAAGAGAATATTATTACGGAACTCCGATACAAAAGTGTAGGTAAGGGAGAATGCTTTCGGGAGAACAATATTAGCTAGAAATGAAACACATTTGCTCTGATTTTAGATAAATTAGCAGTCAATTGCATTGACTGTGAGAAATATAACATCAGAGTTTTTACATCAAATATGCGTAAGCTAGAGAACATTAACCAGAAAATGCTTAAGAAGCATATTGATACTATAAAGACTGATTGGAAATTATATTCCATTGTGAATGTTATCAGAAAAGAATGAAAATATGAGCGTTGAAAGAAGATTTAATGTGTTAATTTCATATTCAAGCAAACCGAATTTTTATTCAAGATTTTTATTTTAAAAAATTACAATTTTTGTTCGTTCCGTGTGCTTCCACATTTACCTTCTCACCGAAGTCTTCGATAACTTTATTTTCATAACGTTTAGAAAACCTTTTTCCGGCTCACGAAAGCCGACTAATTTTCAACTGGTTCAAATTCCATAAAAAAACACCTCACTGAACGGTTTTCCAATTCAATTAGCCCTTCGATGCGCAAAATATGCGGAGGGTATCTTACATGCCATGAGCAGCGAGTTATGCTGAACAGGAACGCTTCTTTTTACTCGGGTACTTTCATTAGTCAGCCGAGCTCTTTAATTTGGGAGGTAGGCAAAAGTCCGCGGCAGAACTGTGCCATGTTTCACTTGGGCAATTTAGACTTTAAATGGCCTTGTGATATTGCCGCGAGTTTAAGCTCGTGCATAATGACATGAATTTCTGAGTTACGATTCGGAATGCCAACATTACAGTTTAAAAATTTCATCATGCTATGAATGAGTGGTCATACTGAACATGCGAGCATATTTTGTCTGCATTTAATTTAATAATCACAGAGCACCCATTATGATTTGAAACATTGTCGATTAGCAGGTTATATTTTTTAACATCGTGTACAGGATACAAGAAATCGTAAGATATTGCAGAATACAAAAATTCGCCTTAACTATTACGCCCTACCGGTATCGGTAAAAAATATTCAGTAGGTAATTCACAAGTGATTGTAACGATGACGCTTTCATGATTTTCGTACGATCGTTTCGTGGATGAAGCGAGGACAGCAAATGTAGTGTAAAATTTTCAGCTTTACGCTAAGCACTTCATCAGGCGGCCGAACGATTTAAGCAAATCTGTTGCTTTTTTCAGAGGAAAACTAAATAATTTTTCATTTTGTGGGTGAGCGATTTGATGAAGTTATGTGATGATATGGATTTATCCATCATGACCACGGCTTTACATGTGGCTTTTTAACCCATTCTCATCAACACATTTCTCTTGATAGAAGCATGCTCGTTTAATAATTTTCGACGATTTATTCCAAAACCCAAAGCTGGAATAAAACTTTCCATTATTATTTGTCATATTTGTCAGTGTGTTTAAAGTTCCCTTTACGTTGTTATTTTCTCTTCCTTTTGCCATGTATATAAATACACTCTCTCTACTTCAAATATGATTTATTGAAATTGATACGGAACCGTTCTCTGTAGCGCTCGCTCCAAAAAATTTCCCCGTTCAATATTTTGTGGCCTCCATTTTACCTCAATGGATTTTATATGAAGAAAAAATATTTTAAGTTGAAATGGAGCCTGATCGCTAAGAACTTCCTCAAACAACGGCTGAGATCGCGATATAATTTTTTAAAGAAAGGTTTATGGTTGGCTCGTGAAGATATCGGCTAGTGTTACAATTTATTATTTTTTGCTTTAAACTAAATATTTTATTACTAAATATAGGTTCATATCAAATGAGACTGAGATTTAAATATTGAATTAGTTAAATAGAGAACAACAAACTTGATACAAAAATCAACGGCTAGGCAACAAAAACTGAAGTGCAAATGAAGCAAACTATAAACCCTTCATTAATGAAGCCACACATTTAATGATATTATAAGTTTCTCGTGATATCACCGCGACGCAACTATAAATACATTTTTGTTAAACTTAAATAGTAAATAGATCCTAATCTTGTATAAATGGTGATTGTAGTTTTAATTGTATAAATTGCATATAACAAATATAAATTGGATGAATATTCATCGATCAATTTAATAACAATGGTAACTATAATATTCTTAGTATTAATAATTATAATAATAATAATAATAATAATAATAATAATAATAATAATAATAATAATAATGATAAAAATAATAATGATAATAATGAAATAATAATAATAAATTATAATAACAGTAACAATAATAAGAGATGATTTATTCAATTATTTAGCCAACAAGTAACAGCGGCGCAAATGAAATAAAATTATTTAACTCGCCACCGTAGCAAAATTAGAAGCAAACTACGGGGCTCAAAAGATGTCCAATTCTCTACCGTAGCAGAATCTGTAGCAAGTTATAGGTTACAAGTGATACTTAACACACTATATACTGTACCAAAATGTCAAGTATCAAGTTATAGCGGCACAAATGACACTTAACGCACTATATACCGCATCAAAATGTATTTCAAGTTTTATCAGCACAAGTGACAAATAAAACAAAATATATTATAGCAAAATGCTGAGTATCATATCACGTGCCACAAATGATACCTAACACTGGTAGCTTGTTACGTTGCTCTTGATTAAAACAGCAGGTGACAGTGGCACAAATATAGTCTGGCACATTACGTTGATACAAATAACGTACATTACAAATAAAGTGCGGTACATAATAACCCGTATAATGGCAGCACAAATAAAGTTCGGTACATTTAACTTTATAACGGAGACACAAATAAAGTGCGACACATTATCTCTGTAAAGGCGACACAAGTAAAGCGCTGAACATTACCGTTATAACGGCAGCACAAAGGAGTTTGCTGTTGAAGGCAAGACGGAACTGAAGCTTCATGTCGCAGCTCCTGAGAAATAGTTCAATTTCCCGTCACTTTTGAAGGTGTTGGGGATTTGTAGGATGTGTTGTGGGGCTCCCTGATCCTTCTCTTCCCCTGGGTGATTGCCTCCAACAATCCCATTGTTTGTTCTCGACGATTGTTACTCCCTATCTCTTGAAACCATCAGCTTCTGTTCTCGGTCATTCTTATCTTTTATATTCGAATTATAAGTTTTAGAAGTTAACTGGATTTTTTCACTGTAGCAATTTTGAAATTTTTATATCTACAGTTATAATTCATATCATTTTGAATTCTGATATTCTTTCCTTGCAGTCGTGCTCCCAATTTCCTAAAACCTCATTTACCAGTCCCCTACAACGCCTAAAAATTTTCATTCTTCTTTGTTAAAAAAATTCCCGTTTCCCCACAATCCCAGCTCCCTAATACTTTGCACGACCTCTTAATCCCTCCATGCATAATGTGCACGTTTTTAATTCCACTGAAAAGCTCCGGATTTTCTCTTTTGATGGCACGGCCGGAGTTCTTTTTTTTTGTTTCTGGTGCTGCCAAAATAAAGAATTACAAGTTGCTGTTTTTTCATTCTAGTGTTCCAGCTATTGTTGTTTCACCAATGCCGGATGCTTTCTGAAGCTCTGCGGCTCGTCGCCAAATAAACTTTTTTCATTCGTAGTTTTTTAACTCAATTCGTGTACTTTTGTTTATCTTTGATCTCAGTTTTTTTCTTTTCGTGACGACTCAATAGTGCGATAAATCCTTTAGTATCATATTGCATTTCGTTCCCTTTTATCATTTGCACCTTAAATATCACTCTTATTCCGACTTTTATTTACCTGTACTATTCCACAGAGCTCACTGTTATTTTTGACCTCTTATTCTGTAAGTTCGTCTTCAATTTCCTCGGTATCGACTAAATAAAAGTTATCTTAATAATGACAACAAAAATTACACCAATCGAACTATCTTATCAATATTACTTAGAATTTTCTAAAATATGGTACCGAGAACACATTTTTCTAATTCCTTTCACATCAATCAATATTGAACTTTTGATTGCCCAAGCCAAATCCAAAGAGAACAACGCGTCAGAATTGATCAGCATAACAACACGAAACATGCCAGCAAATTTCTGGCAAGCAATTACCTTAGGAAGTCAGATCTCCTTAATATCCATTAACAAGGCGCGTTAATGAGACCGCGAAACTGATCGTAAATCCACGGAACTACTCCCCCGGATTCGTATTACTAAGCGACGTGTATCTGGTAACAGACGAGTATCTGGTAACAGACGAGTATCTGGTAACAGACGAGTATCTGGTAACAGATGTATATCTGGTAACAGACGAGTATCTGGTAACACGCGAGTATCTGGAAACAGACGTTTATCTGGTAACAGACGTGTATCTGGTAACAGACGTGTATCTGGTTACAGGCGTGTAAGAGGTAACAGACGAGTATCTGGTAACAGATGTGTATCTGGTAACAGACGGGTATCTGGTTACAGCCGTGTAACTGGTAACAGACGAGTATCTGGTAACAGACGTGTATCTGGTAACAGACGTGTATCTGGTAACAGACGGGTATCTGGTAACAGACGGGTATCTGGTAACAGACATGTACCTGGTAACAAACGTGACAGACGTAACAGAAAAATTCGGCTATTATCTCACGTTATTTAGCTCTAATTACATTGCTAACGTATTGTTTAGAACGTCTCGCTAATAACGTGTGCGTATTTGGCAGATTCTTGATAATATAATTATAACTGCGACCCCAAACGGAGTATCGCTTTTAAAATATGATCGGCTTTACGAAGAAGGAATCGTACCATAATGCGGTCTGAGACCTGCGAAACCTTCATATTTATTCAGAGCTAAGTTATTAAAGGTAAATTTGTAACTGTAAACTGTAATTAACTGTAATTCAGAGATCCCGAGCCTAGCATTTAATGACAAATCATATTGAGTAATGTAATTGTGTATATAGTTGAGGAAGGAAAATAAAAATTCGTATTTTAATTTTAGGAAATTTAGTCGTAATTGAGGCATCGTAATATGAATGCCTTATTTGAGATAAAGTTTCATAGCTAGACGATATATTATTATTATAGTGTTGGCATTATAATAATATAGTGTATAATTATATTTATAGTGTATTATTATAATACAATAATAATAATAATATATTATTATTGTTATATTATTATTATAGTGTTGGCTCATGAATGTAATTTATTTTATTTAATTCTGTCTTATATTATAGTGGCAATAATTCACCGACTTCATGCAAGTAGACTACAACCGTGGTCTGCTCTGCCAAGCATCCTCTTGACCTTAACCTTTGACCTTCATATGCATAATTTTCATGACTATCATCAATTCAGCAAGCCATGCATGCAGGATCTCGGGAGGAGACCATGCAAGGTATTTAAATGCGGTAAGGATGGAATACCTGTGAGCTACTGCGACATAATGCAGTAACTCTACGCAATATCACCTGTATTTAAATGATTAGAATTTTCTTCTAACTCGCAGTAAAATTTACGAGTACCTAAAAGAGGATTCTGTACTCATTGTTCATGACACCCTCATGTCAATATGACATATATTCATAATGACATTCTCTGCAATACGCTCTACTATTGTACTACTTTGGTTCATCAATTAGAACTAGTTCTTCAATTAGAATAGTTCATCCGTTAAAACTAGTTCATCAATTCGAATGAATGATATTTATAGCTGCAGTTCGTCAACTTTGCGATTGTAAAAGAAAATTTGAGATTTCCTTCTGGCAACATCTGCTAGAATAATAAATTGCAAGCGCGCGATCTCTTCCTTTTTCTTGCGCCTGCAGCTTGTGCCGCAGCTCCATTCGCTAAGTGACTTGTTCATTGTTTGTTCTTTATTCTTGACTAGTCTATTCATTCTTGAATGTTGTTGTTTCATCGATGAGTCGCGTATTTATTTATCAAACACATTCGAGAGCTTTCAACTTATTTCATTTGTTCCATGTTTATTGTACAAATTTGATCAATAATTGCAACCTCTGAACCTTGACGCTATTAAATTCAATGATGTGAAGGTATTGAACCTATTCGTAGACTTAAATCTCACCATACAAGGAGTTGGAAAATTATACTGAATCGTTCCAAGCGTAGCGCCGGATAAGAAAGCTACTACAATATTAATAATACAACTCAATTATCTTCCCAGCTATAAGCTTGGAAGCGCTGCCGGGAACAGGGCCCTGGTTATGGGCTTAATATCGACCTCCGAAGCTGTATCAGTGAGCCAGGCTCGGCTAGCTCAGCTCTGTGTTGCTCAAAAATCTACGGGGAGCAGACGAAGGCTTTCACGACCACGATGAAGATGGACGGCTGGGCCGGCGTGCTGACGTTGAGACGATGCTGGGGACTTCGGGTGATGGAGACCTGGAGACTGGTGGGGTTGTGAGGTAGACTGTTAGATAATAGAGGAGTTTAAGGCTTAATGAGGTAGCATGCGAGGTCATGAAAGAGTGTGGGGTAATGAGGTATATTGTTTGATAATATACGAGTTTGAGGCTTAATGAGGTAGCATGTGAGGTTATGAAAGTGTGGGGTTATGAAGATGATTAGTACATAATGGTGGAGTTAGAGGCTTACTGAGGTAGGATGTGAGGTTATGAAAGCATGTGGGGTAATGAGGTATATTGTTAGATAATGAACAAGTTTGAGGCTTAATGAAGTAGTATGTGAGGTTATGAAAGTGTGTGGGGTTATATGTTATTAATTATGTTGCTGTAAGGTCACACCTATGCTAACTAGGTGCAAGCATCAACGTTATCAGATATGGCGCGTGAACGTCCATCATCCCTATCCCTGTGCGTGTTTCATGAGGGTCAAAATGCACTGTAGTTGAATTTAATGCTCAAATTTCAAAGCTCTAAACTTTAATGCAAATATATACAACAAATATAACTCAGTAGTCAATGCAGTGAGTGACAGAGAGCGCATTTTCTCGTCGAAGAAAACGTGAAGTCACGGACGGACAGACAGACGGACAGACGGACAGACAGACGGACAGACGGACAGACGGACAGACGGACAGACGGACAGACGGACAGACGGACAGACAGACAGACTTGTCGAGCACAATAGTGCATTTATTTCATAAATGAGAAAATGCGCTAAAAACTAATATGTAGATACAGTTAAAGAAAATCACCAGGTTGCAAGCAATGATTAGACATGTGTGACGAAGACATACTAAAATAGTATTCTAATTAAATCTATTCACAATAATATTTACACGATGGTCACACTTAAAATCCTTCACAAGTACATGAACGGCACACACCTCTGCACCAAACAATCCCTAGCGCAGCGTTCCTAGAGTGCTGACGTGAACAGTAAGATCGTCTTTAAACCTAAAAATTCATAAATTAAATTGTCACTTATTAAAACCTTAATAATGTGGTTGTAGTATGAATTGTTAAAATGGTTTAGGTAATCGAGAGGATAAAAGTTTTTGAGAGTAGTTATGAGGTCATTAGAGAGGTTATTGAGATAATACAGAGGTCATAAGTTAATGGAAACAGTTGCTATAAGTGGATGAGGATATCAGATATAAATGTACAAAGAGTCAAATGTTATGAGGTAGCTTAGACAGATCGTGTGGGAGTGGACATAAATTGTTTTTAAGAATGGGTGGAAAGTTAGGAGGCATTGAGATATATGAGTATGAGTGTGGGGTCATCATAGAGTTACGCGTTGTAAAATTGAATTTGATATCGTGACCAGTTCCCGGTATATAGGCCGGTTCACAGTATTGCTATCAGTCCCCGGTAACAGTCCCCGGTATCATCCTGTAGTCCCTCACATCATCACAAGTCAAAGTTCGCTGATCCCTGGCGTGGTTCAAGTCTGTTCATAAAGCAAAGGGGTTGCAAATATTCTATGTGTGAGCTGCCGAAGTTAATGAAGTTTGTACTGAGTTGTCTGTCGGGCGGCTTGGTCAAACTTCAGTCAAACTTTATGTGACTTCAGCATTCGCGTGATTAAAGTTACCAACCGAAACTGACTGCCCAGCTGGTAATTGTGGCAGAATTATGGGCGACTGTTCGCTAGCTTTTCGGTGTCAGTACATAAAACTGCCTTAATTTCCATAACGGCAAGCCACGTGCAGGGCTGTCTTGGAGCGATGAAAGGCGAGGAAACAGAAAACTGTGATATGAGGCCATGTTAAGCCTATGGAATTATACAGCATGTGAGAAGTTGTGTGGGAAGTTAGGTATAGGATTCACAAGGAGGGGGAAGATGGGGTCCAACAGGAAAGGGTCTAATTAAGGGGTTCAAATGGAGGCGGACGAGAGAGTTCACTGTGTAAGAGATAGCGTTCATAAAGTAAGGAGTAAGATGTTAATTGTATAAAATAGAAATCTATGTGCAGTAGAGAAAGAAGGACATAATAATCAAATATGATCATCTAAGGCTGGAAATTAAGTGAAGCTTACTAAGCAAATGTGTTTCAGTTGCAAATTTGATCTTGTAATCTTCGATAATAGTGTAGCAATCGAGCATTTTTATGGAAATCGACCTCGAAATAATTGTTGTAGATACTAAATAAATTTACCGATCAACAAAAGTAATAGAAAAATTCGTTCGACGCATTATTTGATAAAGCCAAAAAAGTCCGTTAAAAACACTACAATTTTACGATAAAACGAATTTTTTTACACTTCTTTCTTTTTAGCGCATTTTCTCATTTATAGAAAAAATGCACCATTGTGCTCGCCATGTCCGTCTGTCTGTCTGTCTGTCCGTCCGTCCGTGACCTCAAGTTTTCGTCGACGAGAAAATGCGCTCTCTGTTACTAACTGCAGTGAGTACTGAGTAATATTTTTTTCAGAATCGTTCGATGCATGAAAAAAACTAGCCCGAAATCGCGCAAAAAACATGAAGTTTATGAAGTAATTTCTAGCTACAACGATTCCTGGAACCACTGTAACTGTTGCTGGAGCAATCAAAACAATCCACTTTGGTGCCGGAGCACTGGAAACAATCCACTGTGTTGCCAAAGCAATGGAAACAATCCACTGTGATGCTGGAACAATGGAAACAATCCACTGTGTTACCGGAACAATGGAAACAACCCACTGAGTTGTCGGTGCAATCGAAACGATCCACTGAGTTGCTGGTGCAATCGAAACAATCCACTGTGTTGTCGGAGCAATCGAAACAATCCACTGTGTTGCCGGAGCAACCGAAACAATCCACTGTGTTGTCGGAGCAATCGAAACAATCCACTGTGTTGTCGGTGCAATCGAAACAATCCACTGAGTTGCAGGTGCAATCGAAACAATCCACTGTGTTGCCGGAACAATCGAAACAATCCACCGAACCCGCTCTGTTGCCGGTCCAATCCAACAGGTAAACGTTCGCTGCAGGGCAATCGTTCGCAAGGATCACTGCGCTATTTACGCCAAACTGATTCAGTCCAAACTGATTTTATGAATGAAGTGGTCTATAAAATTTCGCAAAGATACGGAGAACGAAAATATAGAAGCAAATTTTCTGTGCCTTGCAATGACGTGCGTGAAACAGCCCTACTATGAATCTGCTGAAAAATAATTTAGTTGTATATTAAATAGAGCAAAGCGAAGTTTCATAGAAATTCTTGTGAACTTAAAGTATTTCATCGAAGTTTAGACATGAACGACCATCTATGGGTGCATAAATGCATTAATAAATAAATAATAAATTTAAATTAATAAATTTAATGAGACTAACTGAGACAAAATAAATGTAATGCCAGTAAAATATTGAGGCAAAGATCAGAAAGAGATTACATACGAAGCAGGTAACTGGGCTGAGCAAAAATCTGTGCCTTTAACCAAATGAAAGTTGCAGCCGATAATAGCGGCTGTTAGGTGAGGCCTTTTGCTGCTCTAACGATCCGCGCGACTAACGGTTACGCTAACCGTTATCGACATGCCGACGTGCAAGCCGTGCGTCGAATGGTTACACTAACCGTTATCGACGTATCGACGTGTTTGGCATGCGATGGACGGTTACGCTAACCGTTATCGGTTACGCTAACTATTATCGGTTACGCTAACTATTATCAGTTACGCTAACTATTATCGGTTACGCTAACCATTATCAGTTACGCTAACCATTATCAGTTACGCTAACCATTATCAGTTACGCTAACCATTATCGGTTACGCTAACCGTCATTGGTCACGATGACCATAATCTGTCACGCAAGCCATTATCGGTTACGTTAACCGTTATCAGTTATACTAATCATTATCATATTGGTTGGACTCTCTAGGCTATAGATTTGCACGGGTTCTACAAGACATGAAATTGTCTAAACAATTAAGTACAATAAATTTCTTTATATTCAAGTTAAAAAGAAAAGCAAGTGACACGAATTTTACGAAGGGAAATTTTAGGGACGCTCATAAGGAATTTACTTCTCACTAATTAACTTACTTCTCTCAATGATATGCCAAGAGCTTCCCTTCTTTGCCACTAACTCTAACTACTGGTTAGTGTTAGCCTCTTTTCAAACAAACATTCACACTAAAAACAGAAGAGAACGAAAGTCTCTTTTCAAACTGCATCAACAGAAAAACTCACGATGAGATTGGAACTTTTTTTTCTCAACTCTCAATCTAGTCGCTGAGCAACTTTCTTTTTTTCTGCAACGAGAAAAAATGTTTCTCTAATTTTTGAAGAGACTCGAAAAAATTCCGACGGCAGATAGGATTGACCAACGCTGATACACCGGCTGCGACGTTTGTAAAAACTCTACGCGCTATATTGCCAATCTTCGTGAGCGATGAGCTGTAATCTTCTTTGTAGCGAAAAAAAATTATTGACAATTCATTATAAAAACAAATGATTGATGGAGTTCCATGACGTCGTTTTATGAATTTTATAAAGTGTGCATTTTCAAAGCATTTGTTATTTCTAGTATTGGTTACTTCGGCTTTGAACTGATGAATTGACGGATTTGCACTGATAACCAAAGCGCAGCTTGCTTTTTCTAACGTGCAAATCAATTTGTTTAATTAAAATTGGGCTTATATATGAAATAGATGCAGCTCATTTGCAATTGAAACTCAATAAACGAAAAATATGTTGAAAGGAGTTCGGCTATAGCCGTCTTTCATGAATGATTTACATTACAGCGGATTATGCGAAGCTAAAAGAAAAAAGCGGATAAACGAGTTTATTAAAAAAAAATGCTGTAAATGTCTCCATAAAGTTAAACATTTTATTTTGTGTGCGTTCAATAAAAATTAAGGATTTTTACGATGCTGTTTCAGTGTTTACAAGGACTCAGTTCACAATTTTGTTCATTGCTGCTGGTGAAGCCTTAACCATCTACCGCCGTATGTCACTCGCTGGAACATAACTTTCAACTTAAATTATGCGTAAACTATTGAGTGTAGCAACCTGAGGACGTTTGTGCGCAACAGAGAACATTTTAAAGTTGTCGTACGTGGCGGCAACCATCAGTGCAAGTCATTTTGCGCTCACTAGAACGTACCCTTTTTGGGAAGTAGGCGCGTGACAATATTGCTCCGGTTACTCGTGTCAGGCGGTAGAGGGTTAAGAAATCGTGAGTTCGTGACCTAGTTGGATGTAAGGGAAAGATGCTTGGCCACCAGCGCTTAAAAAATATTGATGTCCGTACATCATCAAATAATGTATAATAGAATTTTCTTTCCCTGATTTGAAATAAATGAGTTGTATCTCAATTACAGCTTCCAATTTCCCGCCCACCTGGCAAGACAAGAAACAATGACCCGGCCCGGCCACATCGCTGGCTTCCTGTCTCTCTCTCTCCCTTTGCTGTCAGCCGAGCCTTCTGTCTGACAGCAGCCATTACTGTTCTCTCAGCGAGAGAATCTTTGCTGTCAGCCGTGTTTTGCTCCTGTCACAGTATTGCTATATAGCCTGGCAGGTCCTGGTAATTTACTTCGGATATTGCGTACTATCCAGCACGGCAATGAAAAACTATTACAAAAGGTGTAATAAAATGACAGGAAACCAACAATTTTATGTACCAGCGAAATGAGACATCCATAGTTTTTAGCGTTGGAATGGCAGAGACAACATTAAACATTAAAATTTTGAAACTGCATGCAAACTTGATTAGTGGCATGAACAGGAATGTTGGAGACATCTTATCTTGATGAAAGTTTAATAAAAATTCTAGAATACGAGGTAAAATGCCAATCATCGTATACAAACTAGTATTCCAAAATACAAAAAATAGAAGTTATTGGTGAAGGGTAAAGTTGCAAATGTTGGATAACGGTAAATCGATGTACAATAACACGTCTAGCATATTCTCATAATACAGACACTTATGCACGTTAATAACATGTCTGCTATCTAATACATGTTAATGACATGTTCTCTACCTCACGCATAACAAAGACATGCACTGTAAAGTAATCAATCCACCTAGGATAGCATAAGATTTCAAATTGTATTTATAAATGTTCATAAAGATCCACTGGTTATTAAAATTATTATTATGGTTCTTCTAGCATAATTACATGGAAAAGGCATTAATGTTACATGGTCAAGTGTTGGAAAACATTGAACTTGATAGCAAAGAAGATAGTTTGTGAACAAAATAGATGAAGACCAGTCGCTATAGGCAGATTGTATACAGTGTAAAACTATTCAGGCTGTATCTTAAATAGTACAATTTGCAGATTAGCTTGCTTTAATACTAATATTCAAAGTTATATCAACAAGTGTTAAGGAATGGCTTAATTACATAAGAATTTGATCATTTGGCTATAACTCATCTCAGTGTAGCTGTAACTCCTCTCAGTGTAGCTGTAACTCATCTCAGTGTAGCTGTAACTCATCTCAGTGTAGCTGTAACTCATCTCAGTGTAGCTGTAACTCATCTCAGTGTAGCTGTAACTCTCCTCAGTGTAGCTGCTGTCTCTTATACACATCTAGATGTGTATAAGAGACAGCCTCAGTGTAGCTGTAACTCATCTCAGTGTAGCTGTAACTCATCTCAGTGTAGCTGTAACTCATCTCAGTGTAGCTGTAACTCATCTCAGTGTAGTTGTATAACTCATCTCAGTGTGGCCCATGCTGTATTAATATACTACACTTTATGATTAACACAATTTAAATGGACAGCTTATAATTCTATGGCTAGTTATTAAACTCTTAAGTAAATGCAGCAAATCTTCATCAAGATATGAATTACGAATACATTTGTTCGATAGTAGGAATTTATTATGAATAATTCTAATAACTTTAACCCACTGGGCTAAGGCCTAATATAACTTGGTTATATTCCAGGTAATTTCATTATTTCATAGTATCATAATCCTTATTGATATTCAATTTTGGAAATACATGAATCCCTATCTCATTTGTTTCGCTTAGTTAACAATAATTATTTAATTGATAAAAATGATCCCGGTTTTCGAAAGTTACGCTTCCATGTTAATAAGAAATGAATAAAAACTTGTAAAATATTCAGGATCAGCTTCTTATTGAAGAAGGAATGCATTTTTTAGCGACGTTCCTTTGCAATTTTTTGTTCAAATAACTGTTTTAGAGAATAAAATATAACAGTTACTTGGGTTAGGTAGAGAAATAATTGCTGGATATAATAATAATTATTTAACCAAGAACTAAAAAGCTAAGAGAACGCCAAGTTATTGAAGACGTTTCGGAGGCCAGCTCCATGATTTCAAAACTTTAGAACGATGCAACTGGTCTTCGAAACGTTCCAAAAATTATATTGAATCTACGCTGCACATTCTTTACTTCTAAATTATTAATTGGTAAGCAAAGAAATTAAATGAATATTTTTCAACCGACTAATGAAAGCGTTTGTTTTGCGCAATTAATTAGTATGCGACGATGAAAATTGCTGCGATGGTACATGTTCAATTAGGCTGTAATTAATTAACAGTAGAGATGCAGGCTGGTCCAGGTTTTTTACACCAGCCACGACATTGCAGCTGCCGCGAGTCCAACGATACCTGAAATAATAAAATATTAATTAGTCTTCAATTTACGTACACTTTAAGCGATGCGTTTGCGCAACGATAAATTTTAATGTTGAGAAATAATATTATTTTCAAAGACATTTTCCTGCAGCGTGATGTAACATGGCGTAGAAGTCATGCTGCATAACGTGCAGCACCGTGTAATTTCAAAAGAATTGCAAGATAAATGAGATTTTTCTATTTTTGAAGAAGTTTCGATGTCCACAAGCTCAAAAAAAACTTTCCCAAATATTCTTTACGAAGACCCGTCCTCAAATATACGCACACATAAGCTACAACTGAGGTAAGTAAATCCAACTCAAAAGTTATAAACTATCGTGTGAGCGTTAAACTGTTAAATTTTATTTTTTTTGGCGTTCATTTTAATGTAAAAAACAATCAAATACTTTCAGTAGAATAAAATCATTGCTAAACCTCGAGAACGTCAGTTAAAAAATTCTTATGTTTAAACGTTTCATCGTTGGTAAGGAGAAATAATAAAAACTAAAGTTAAAAAAATCACCCCAGACAATATTGATCGATTACTGAACAGCTGAGAAGTGTGATAGGACTTCTCATATTCCCTGAACCAATTGAAAGAAATTCATCTCTAAACCCAATATAGAGAACTAAATATTCATAAAAATCTAACTCTAACATAAAAAGGAACTGCGCAGCAGTGCACGGCCGTATTTTTGGGGGGAGATCATAATCATAGGGGAGATCATAAAAATCAAACTCTAACATAAAGAAACATCCACCAGCACGGCAGTGCACGGAATTATTTTTGGCCGTATTTTGGCCGTAGAGGGAGATAATAAAATTCAAACTCTAACATAAAGAAACACCCACCGACACGGCACTGCACGGCCGTATTTTTGGCCGTATTTCTCTGTGGCCGCGGCCTGCGTATCTCGCTCTCCAGGATGGTCACCTCGGAGGACAGGCCGCGCTCGCCCGCAGACTGCGCTGTGCAGTGGACGCGCAGTGCGCCCGTGTGCACGAAGTAGTCGCGGTCAAGGCGGAACCTTAAACCTGGTCAAATGTTACAGTCAATCGTAAAAGATTACGGTAAGTATTTAATCCTTGGATACGTTTTCTAAGTCGTTGCTTACAAATTTTATTGCCGTTAAGCTAAATGATGAACTTAATTTTAGTCTTGTTGGACTCATCACGTTAAGATCAGCAGGAATATGAATATGACACTCATTTTTAGAATGAATCAGTTCAAGAGTATGTGCCTTGGTCGTGCATGCTATGGACGAGAGCAGAGAAATCCTGTTCAGTCTATCCTCTTGAGACACATGGTTTTTGAAGATAGTTCATCATCACGAAATTTCTATGTTGTGAAATCGCCAGCTAGATTAGTCTTTAGACCCAAATTCAATTCTGTATCAGAGATCGTCTGTTCCTAACTTCGTCATTGTTCAATAATAATTAAGCACAGGTATCACTACTGTCTTACCTTTACCTGAGACTAGGTCGAGCTTAACGGCAAATGCCAAGGGACCTACAGGAATCCCTGTTCTTTTGAGCACCTACAGAGACTCTGCAGAGCAATGAGGCAGTTCGAGAGAACGAGCTCGAGACCTCACCTGACTTGGTCGAGACTCTGCAGAGCAATGAGGCAGGTCGAGAGAACGAGCTCGAGATCTCACCTGACTTGGTCGAGACTCTACCGAGTTTGTCTTGTTTGCCTTCGTATTTAATGATGTAGCTGTCAGAGGCCTGCACATGTAAAGGATTAATTTAGATAAAAACACTCAAATAAATAATGTTCAATTTATTAGCCATTATATGTCTTACGAACTTATGGGAGAAAGAGTTATACTTAGCAATTATGAGTCATCGTTGCATATATTATGCAAATTATATTGTTGTATTGTTCTAAATAACCGATCGATGATATTTATTGCCATAAAATTGACATTTAAGTGATTTGTATTTCATTCGATAATATGTTACGGATATTATCTCATGGACAATTATGAGTGATTAACACAATGTATTAGCTTTGAATAAATTCGATAACAATTTTAAGTTCCTTTTAAGTTAAGTTAGTTAAGCCCTTGCACACTTGTATTAATAAGTTGCTTTTATGGACGAATTTCAGTAGATCTGATTTTGCATATATCATTTGTTTGCACTGGTTGCATTTATTAATTGAAACTGAGACATTATTGATCAAAATATCTTCGGTTTACTGAACATACTTTCATTCATACAGACTCAGTCATTACAGGTCAAAATTTCCCTCTTGTTTACACTTGATATATTCATCTAGGAATTCAAGGAAACTAAGGCATTATGGGCCAAAATATCTCTTATGTTAGATAAATCAGCAATGATAACCAACAATTAATTATCATCAGATTAGCACTAGTTTACACTTCAAAAGTGAAGAATTTTTTCAGAACATATGATTCATACAAAACGTACGACAACCATGTGAGGCCGGAACATTCCAGTGCATCCGTACTTTTTGATAAAATGGATACTTTTTGTTCTCGCATATTTCCCCTTTACATATATTCTAGTAATATTTTGTCTCATAGAATGGTTTTCTAAGCAACATAATATACTGACTTGTGTTAATTGAAATGATCGTAGAACTGCGCTACTAGAGAAGCAAAAAGCGGGGAAAAGTAAACAATAAATTGAATTATACATCCTCGCGCTTGTAAATAACAAAATATGGTAAACTTCCATAAATATACAAACCAACGAGCACAGATGCGGTAGAGAAATATGCTGCCCCAAGTGAATTAATTTGGATAAGAAGTTTAACATATTCAAGGTTAAAATTATGAAGAGTACAAAAAAATTTAAGGCATTACCGAATATTGAAACTATTACCTCAGACACGTGACTATTTCCTAATTAATCAATACGTATTTCAATAGCACAGGCTCGCTCATGTTGTTTGAATGATGAATGACAAGCCACATGTCCTTTTCTTTATCTTTCTTTTGGCTGTGCTCAAGTTCTTTTCAAATATCGGGGCACATTCTAACTATAGCTTGAACAGTAAATAAAAATCAACGAAAGTAGTATACACGAAAGATTAAACGATATTATAGTTTCCAATCGATGAAATTTGAGAATTTATTTAAATTTTTCTATTAAATTTTTTTCGAAATCATTGCATTGAAATAATTTTAGTTCGTACATTAATCATAAGTTTTGTGCTGTCTATTTTCTGTAAGCTGGCTTTTTCATTTCTACCGTCTACAAATTAAGATCAAAATTTTGAAGCAGCGGTAGACACGCGCCTCGCTCATCAGCAACTGATTCATCAATGAGGTATCATGAAACTCGGGGACCCAAGCGATTCTCATTCTTAAATAATATTCACACTGGCAATTCTTGATTACGCTTGTTGAAGTTATGTATTTTGAAGCTCAGAATTTTTCAACATGACTTAAGTCTACTATTCGTTGAAACGTTCATGTCACATCAGTCACCGCAAGTCTGATGTCGCCGGCTTACAATAGAAACGATAGATTTGAAACGAAAATGAACCACAAGTTTTTAGCAATTGATTCTAGTTTATACGTTTGAATTTAGTGCATAGAAAATGAACTAAATTGCCGACTGACTTACAATTACCGTTCTCGCAAATAAACTGTGACGGGGACCAACTTCTCCCCGAAGAGGCTCAAAAGTCAGATTCTCATAAAAATATATTGACATTAGATTTATGGTGGTCATAATAGACTCTTCTCAGGTTCCCAACAATATTAGATCTATTCCATTGTAACCCGAGAACAATTAAGAAAAAGTCACTTTCGTAAAAAATGAAAAAATAAGTAACTTTAAAAAAATTCACACGCTACCTCTTGATTTCAGTGGATAAAAGAAAGGGAAAAATCGTCTGAAAAAAGTGGGCTCAGTTTCATCCTTATAATAATTACTGACAGTGCCCATAGTGTTGTGTTTGCAGAGATCCTAAGCAAATTTCAAGTGATTGCCACAAGAAAATGCTGAAGAAAATGCGAAGTAATGCGGAGGAAACAGATACGAATTACTTGACTTTTAGGCTACCCAACAAGCCGTTGATCTTACGATATGAACTAAACTTGAGTATAACACGCAGAAATGTATACAAAACAGACATGAATTACACGATATGTCTCACCAACACGCCGTTGATCTTCGATATGAAGCTGTTGAGCTTTCAATATGAGTTAAAGTTGAACATAACACAAAGAAATGTGTTGAAAACAAGCATGAATTACACGACATGACTCACCAACACGCCGTTGATCTTCCACTGGAGTTGTACGGGCGGGTGGGCGTGTGGGGCAGAGCAGTTGAGGTGCAGGGTTTCTCCGAGCGTGTAGCCCGTCGTGCGACCCGTTATTACCGGGGCAGTTTTGGGCACGTCTGCTCATATGTATAGAAATGTATATAAATATATTAGTATTAGATGGCAGAATTTAATTGTATAATTAATTAATTAATTAATCACGTGTATATAAATATATATATATGTTCAGTCGGGTAATTACTGCTCAATAGTGGGTAATTACTGCTAAATACTGGGCAATTACTGCTCAATACAGGGTAATTATTGTCAATACTGGGTAATTACTGCTCAATACAAGGTAATTACTGGTCAATACTGGGTAATTACTGTTAAATATTGGGTGATTACTGCTCAATATTGGGTAATTACTGCTCAATACTGAGTAATTACTGCTCAATACTGGGTAAATTGAGGTAATTACTACTCAATAGTGGGTGATTACTGCTAATTAATCACCAAGAAGGATGTTAATAAATTAATTGCAAGAGATTTATTCAATATCGAATTAAACTCACTTGATATAAAAAGCTTTAGAAGCATATCTGTTTACATTTTTAACCATCTATAATAACTGGGCAAGTGAAATATTACCGAATTAAATATAATAGATTTGTTTATTATTGAATGAAACTCCCTTTACATAAAAAGCTTTGCTCACACGTTCAGTTTGGGGTTTACCGGTGAATCTACGAGGCAAATGATAAATTAATGGATTTTTACGAGAAATTTATTCATTAGCGGATGAATCTTCCTTCATTCAAAAAATATGAAGGAAACGTTCATGAAATATACTAAATTGTGATTCATTTGCAGTTATTACACATGATTAATGTAAAGTAAAGGTGAGAGAAAGTAATTTTTTCAATTACTTGGAACTCTTGGAAAGTTAAGCACCGGAAAATTCTATCAGATTGGCTTAGCCAATTCATTGCACATGCTTTTCATATATTTAAAAAAAATTGCAACGGTTCTGTGAAATTGTGTTCTATTTAATAATTTGTTAGTTTCATGTATTTTATCCATAAAATTCTTGTTGGTAATTTCCTCTAATTAACTGTTACCTCACTGAATCTTTCTTCACGTCAGAAGCGTTCATTTTATTAACGTTCACTAATTCGTACATCTATTTCTCGTTTGCATTATACTCCGCAATGAAGTAGCTTGCAGAGTTTACTGAATCTTCTCACAAATGGAGAAAAAATCAGCTATTCAAAGTATAATAATTTGTTTTCGTGGCCTTTAATGAAGTAGATTTATGAACAATCTTCAACTAAATTTACATTTTCTCTACTGCTAATTTAAAAATTCTCAAGCTTTGATAACAAATTTTCAAAATGGTATTTATTTTTATATTTTTATAATTATTATAATATTTTAATTTTAAATTTTTTGTATTTTATTTTTATTTTTTTTTACTTTTGACTGACAGCTACCTCATAAAACTCTTTTATGCTGTTATATGATAAAGTTAAGTGCCACATGGAAATATAATGTTACCTACAAAGGCGAGTTGGAGTAGATTGGACGGTACCTGTTGAACGGGAACTTTTTTGGGTCTCATTCAATAGAAAAATATTCTTTTAAAGAAGCGTCAGGGCCCCAGACATTCGCCTGATTGTATCGTGTAAGTCATGCTATCAAAAAGAAGGATGGATAAACTCAATTTTGAATATAAATGGATAAAACTGAATCAAAAATAATAACTGAAGCAACCTAAATTCTAGTAAAATAGCGGTAGAAGTTTTAAATCGCGCGTTCTCTTTATAATATAATAATATATAATATAGCACCGGAAAACTCACTCAGGCCGTAGGCCTGTCGCCGACTCTGAACATTGCAGAACATTCACAGCATTTTGCGGTCTCGAACTCGCAACTCACTGCCTCAATTCTGCTGTGCTTAACCGCCCGGCCTCCTCGCCGATTCTGACCAGAAACTGGCGCACAGAGCTGGGATCCAACCCGCGCCTCTCTGCGCCAATCCTGGTACTCTGAACTGTAACCACTGGGCCACCCCGCCCTTTAGGCCAATTATGACTATAAACTTTTGAACATTTATCACGCTAAGTTCGAAGCCTTTCTCAGAAGTGGCATTACAAATCAGAATAAAAAAAATACTACACGGATTCCAACGCCAGGTCACATCAGGGGTGACTCTAAAACGTTGTGAAAATTTAACAAATTTCGCGTTTAAAAATGCATAACTTCTTATTAAAAAGGAAATATTGCGTTACTTACTTATTTATTATTATTAATTATTTTAGCTATTGGACGATTGTTTGCAATTTCTCTATCGTCTTTTCAATTACCGTGAATAGATTGTTTAGCTTTTACGGTGAAGTTGACAGTTACTGTACCTATTACTGTAAGGTTGACAGTTACAGCACCTATTACCGTAAGGTTGACAATTACTGTACCTATTACTGTAAGGTTGACAGTTACAGTGAGGGTGAGGTTGACAGTTACTGTACCTATTACAGTGAGGTTGACAGTTACTGTACCTATGACTGTAAGGTTGACAGTTACTGTACAGTGAGGTTGACAGTTACTGTACAGTGAGATTGACAGTTACTATACCTATTACTGTGAGATTGACAGTTACTGTAGCTATGATTGTAAGGTTAACAGTTACTGTACCGTGAGGTTGACGGTTACTGTACCTATGACTATAAGATTGACAGTTACTGCAGGGTTGACAGTTACTGTACCTATGACTGTAAGATTGACAGTTACTGCAGGGTTGACAGTTACTTTACCTATAACTGTAAGGTTGACTGTTACAGTAAGGTTGACAGTTACTGTACCTATGACTGTAAGCTTGACAGTTACTGTACCTATGACTGTAAGGTTGACAGTTACTGTACCTATGACTGTAAGGTTGACAGTTTGCACATCAGAGAACCTGCTGTCCATGCCCACGACGCGACACGTGACAGCGCCTGACGCGCGGTGGTCCACGCGACTCAGCCACACTTCGCTCAGCGTCGACCCTTGCTTCTGCTCACGGCTTTTCTATTAATTACGGTAATAGTTTACAAATATTTTTTCAATTTACATTAATGTGAATACTGCATATATTGAAATCTCTCCGGTTGTTCCGACGTGAGAAAAATGTAAATGATTAATATTTTAATTGTGCGAGCCTTTTTAAAAAACTTCTCTTTAACTTCAATTATTATTACAAGGCTTCTCTTTAACTTCACTTCTTGTTGTTTGTTTGTTACATATTTTATGATCGATATTTAACACACTTCTATCTGTCCAATCGATCTGAAATTTTGCACAATTGCGTAAGGTCGGAGACAATGGTTGAATCAGTTGCCAGAATAAATAATTAATTTTAAAAATGTAGAATTTTTATATAAAAAAAATAATTCTAATAAATATTTACCAATAACATATGAAATTCATTGTATATGTGTAACATCGAAGACAATAGTCTCTTTAGAAGTGTTGTCTTTAAAAAGTAATTTTTAAATGCATATTTCTCGAGTTGAATGTGCTTAAGGTGCAGATAAGTAAATAAGAAATGATTAAGGGTAAAAATTTAATTAAAAATATTTGTCATCGAGGGAAATTGTCACTTTCAGAGCGTCTGGTGGAAGGTTGGACGATTAACTGTATGCTTCTGAGCAAAGTATAAATTTTAGCTATAAATAAAATTCAAGGATAATTACCCTATCTTATTTGTTGATCCAAACAAATTTACACAATTGAAACATTTAAGTTTCTATCATATCATATCTGTGAGGTCTAATTAATTAAAATTATAATTTGAATAGGTAAGTAAAATATTAAAAAATAACGATATTAATTGATTAAATTATTGAATAAAGAAAATTAGTTAAATTAATGACAATGACAAAATTACAAATTAATAGCTTAAAATAATAATTTAAATAGGTGATTGAAATACTTACAAAAAATTAGTGATAATAAATGAATAAACTATTAAATTAGTAAAATTATCTTAAATCAATGATAAAATTAAAAATTAACAAGTTAAAATAATAATTTAAATAGGTAATTTAAATACTTATACAAAATTATTGATAATAATAATTGAATACACTATAAAATTTCGAGAATTACTCGTGGTAAATAGTTTAGCCAATGATTAAATTACAAATTAATAAGTTAAAATAATAATTTAAATAGGTAATTGATATGCATCTAAAACATAATGATAATAATTCATTAAATTATTAAATTAAAAAAATTACTCAAGTTAAATCGTTAAATAAAAAACTAATAAATTAATAAGACCGCTCACGTCCATTATTAATAACGTTATCAAATTCCGAACATCACTCAAGTTGAATAGTTAAACCAATAATAAAAATATTATTTTAATAAGACCACTCGCGTCCATAATTGATAACATTATCAAATTTAGAAAATAGCTCAAGTTAAATAGTTAAACCAACAATAAAAATAATATAACTCCGTACTCACTGCAGTGAGTGACAGAGAGCGCATTTTCTCGTCGACGAAAACGTGAAGTCACCGACGGACAGACAGACGGACAGACGGACGGACACACAGACAGACGGACGGACATGACGAGCACAATAGGGCATTTTTTCCGTTAATGAGAAAATGCGCTAATAATAAATTATTAATACCACTCACGTCCATAATTGATAACATTATCAAATTTAGAAAATTACTCAAGTTAAATAGTAAAACCGATAATAAAAATAATAAATCAATAAGACCACTCACGTCCATAATTGTTAACATTATCAAATTTAGAAAATTACTCAAGTTAAATAGTAAAACCGATAATTAAAATAATAAATGAACAAGAGCACTGACGTCGACGGTGACCCCAGGCACGGGGTACACAAGCTTGTGTAGCGGCGGCTCCTGGAGACGCGCGGGGCCAGCGCCCCCCACCGCCCCCACCAGCGTGTCATTGTCTGCCTCCTCCCCCACCCTGTTCCTGTACACAGGGTATACAGGGGGGTGTTGTGTGTGTTATACAGGGAGTGTGTTATGCGTGTTTTGTGTAGTAATAAACAGAGTATACAGGGGCTGTGTTGTGTGTGTTATACAGGGAGTGTGTTATGCGTATTTTGTGTAGTAATATACAGAGTATATAGGGGCTGTGTTGTGTGTGCTATACAGGGGCTGTGTTGTGTGTTTATTGTGACAGTTACTAGTTATATACTAGAGTATACTAGTCGAGTTATGTGTGTTTTGTCTATTAATACACAGAGTATACAGGGCGTGTGTTCTGTGCATATTGTGTAGTAATATACAGAGTATAGAGGTGTGTAAGGCTGTATTATACGTATAAATGGCCTTTCATACACGATTATACAATACAAATGTATGGTGGTGTATAATGGACGTGCACATGA
The DNA here is from genome assembly GCF_000764305.2 of Hyalella azteca. Classification (NCBI taxonomy): domain Eukaryota; kingdom Metazoa; phylum Arthropoda; class Malacostraca; order Amphipoda; family Hyalellidae; genus Hyalella; species Hyalella azteca. Next base: position 157,602 of record NW_025931296.1, read on the forward strand.
ATGACATTTGATTTGACTAATTTATGCTTCTACGACGCCCGAAAATATGTATCAAGATAAGCACGAATATTGCAACACTCAAAATTAATGGGCAGCATTGTCAAAATAGTTACACGTTCTTACCCACAACGCGAGCAGCGGACGTAGCACATGATCTTTTGCTGAGTCAAACTGCGTCAGGGTGACACACGCGAAAAATGAGGCGTTTTTTGGGACAAAATCTCACTTAATTCTCCGAGTGAAGATTTCGTCCAGATGACGCGTAGAGCATCAAAGTAAATAAAATAAAAAAAAAAATCTAAAAGATAAAAAAAATGTAGATAAAAATAAGTGATTAACTAATGACAGTATAAGGGCCTGGGTACATTAGAATCAACCTATGTTTTAGTCACTAATCGGGATAAAAACGAGAAATAAAATCTCGCATCAAAGGAATAACACACTAAAAAGTGTGTTAAAGATGAAAAATTAAAGCTATTTTAGTAGAGAAATAATGCACTTAAAGATGCACCAATGATGATGAATGGAACATTTTACTCTTCAAAAATAACGTTTCAGTAATGTCACTGTACTGGATTATCATATGTAGTTCATCTTATGAACAAAATACATTGATAAGTTAGCTTCAAGCTCTAATTTATTATCATTTAATCAGTGATTTTTTTAAAATTACATTTGGTATTATTTTGTATTTAAATGCTCGTAACAAATTCACAAATTTACATGCGATAACCACTAATGAAACTCTATGGAAATTTGAGTGTTGAAATTTAGCCGATTTGTAAAGAGTGATCGCTTTGCCGTGATGCTTGAAATGAAATCTAACGATGAATTCAAAAATTTGTTGAATTTGAAGAATTTAAGAATTCGATGAATTTAGGAATTAGATGAATTTAAGTATTAGATTAATTTAGGAATTAGATGAATTTATGAATTTGACGAATTTAGGAATTTGAAAAATTTAAGAATTTGATGAGTTTAGGAAATCGAAAAATTTAGGAATTTGATAAATTTAGGAATTTGTAGAATATAGGAAGTTGATGAATTCAACAATTTGATGAATTAAAGAATTTATGCTTCTGAGAATTTGATAAATTTAAGGATTTTGTTAATTTAAGAATTTGATGAATATAGGAGTTTGATGAATTTAGGAATTTAAGTGAATTAAGAATTTGACGAATTTAAGGACTTAATGAATCTAACAATTTGATGAATTTAAGAATTTGATGAATATTTAAGAATTTGATGAATATTTAAGAATTTGATGAATTTAAAAATAGATGAATTTAAGAATTGACGAATTTAACAATTGATGAATTTAAGAATTGACGAATTTAAGAATTTTATCAATCTGAAAAATTGATGAATTTATGAATTCGAAGAATTTATGAATTTGATGAATTTAAAAATTAATAAGTTTAGGAATTTCATGAATTTAAGAGTTTTGTGAATAAAATATCGATTAATTTAATAATTTGAATAATTTACGATTTTTTATTAATATAAAAATTTGATGAATGGGATTTTGATGAATAATATTTTGATGAATTATATTTTGATGAATAATATTTCGATGAATTAAATAGTTTGATGATATATTTGATAAATTTGATAAATGATAAATGATAAATATGATAAATTTAAGAATTTTATGAATTTCTTGATGAATTTCACCTGTAGAAGGGCACGTCATCAAGCAGCCACGTGAGGGCTCTGAGGGTGACTCCCTCGAGCTTGAAGTTACAGGTGAACCGCACCCGGTCCCCCGTGACAACTGTCGCGGGCACGGAGAGGCCCGTGATTCTCAGGGGGGACGACACGCGGGGGGCTAGGAGACCTCCAACTGTTGGGGGTGGGGGGTAGGGTTAATAAGAGAGATTAAGGGGGAGTACTATAGGTAATTTGGGGAGGGGAAGGAAGGGAGACAAAGAGAGAGAAAAAAACGTAATCTAAGTTTCGAAGAGAGGGTAAAGAGAGGGGGAGAGAGGGAAGCAGGGTAATAGGACAGGATTATTATAATTAGCAAATACTATGTAACAAATATAAGTCAGTACTCACTGCGGTGAGTGACAGAGAGCGCATTTTCTCGTCGAAGAAAACGTGAAGTCACGGACGGACAGACAGACGGACAGACAGACGGACAGACGGACGGACGGACAGACGGAAATGGCGAGTACAATAGTGCATTTTTTTCATAATGAGAAATGCACTAACAATCGCTAAAATGGCCAATTTCACCGAGTATTTCAATACGCAAATTTGCAACAATGCAAAAATCCCTTAGCAAAGTAAGTAATAGTAGTGTAAAAATAAGTAATAAATTTTAAGCTAAGTAATGTGTTTTAAGTTAAGTAATATGTTTTAAGTTAAGTAATATGTTTTAAGTTAAGTAAAATGTTTTAAGTTAAGTAATATGTTTTAAGTTAAGTAATATGTTTTAAGTTAATTAATATTTTTTAAGTTAAGTGATATGTTTTAAGTTAAGTAATATGTTTTAAGTTAATTAATATTTTTTAAGTTAAGTAATATGATTAGAGTTAAGTAATATGTTTTAAGTTAAGTAATATGTTTACTCACTTGCCAGAGTAAGCAGTAGGTGACTCAGGGCCATCACTCAGCTATAGTCATTCATCGCACGCATTTAATCTCAGAGATTCAAGTTCTGCGAAGTGAGATGACATTTGTTCATGTTTATGAGGAACATATAGGCTTATGTTTGGCTTGCTATGCACCTATGTCGAAGCCTTTTTATGTATGCTATTCGCTGCTCAAAGATAACAGAAGGAAATCAGAGCTTAATTTTGCATTATGAATCTATTAAATTGAAATTAAATTATTTAATTAATATTAATTAAATTATTTATTAATTAAATTAAATGAAACGAGCAGAGATAAATATATTGGGTACAATATCCCGAAGTAAAACTATATTTTGGAAACAAAGAGATATACACTTTAAATGTGATAAGTAACACAAAGTTTATTTGTTATAACAAATTTAACGTTCCTACGTTCATTTTCTACATATGCCTGAGATCTTATATTATTAATGTATTATCATTTTTAAGAGTAGAATCAATGCTAATATTTTCTTAGAAAATAGAGTCATAAAATTCAATCCATTAATCATGAAGATTGAAACCACTCAGCGCCGTTGAATTACGCCAATGCTTAAATGAAAATGTTGTAAAAAGCCAGGGTTGGAAATAACAGTAAGTTCCAACTAAATGCTATCAAATAGCGGTAAATATAAGCGCCCATTTAGATCTGTAAGTAAAATAATAATATGCGTTAAAAATAATTCGTTAAGACAACACTTCTGAAGAGGCCAGTGTCGCCGATGTTACACTTGTAAAATGAATTTCTTATTTTAATTGTAAATATTTAAAATAAATTAATTTTTTAAATTTTTCTTTAATATTAACATTTTTTAATTTAATAAATTTTTTATTCTATCAATTGATTCATGCATTGTCTCCAACTTTACGCAAGTGTGTAAATTTTAAATCGATTGAACAGTTAGAAGTGTCTTAAATATCAATCATAATATTTGTAGCAGACAAACAAACAACAAGAAGTGAAGTTAAAGATAAGTGTTGTAATAACAAAACTGTTCCATGCGCTGTGGTTAAATCAATGCCCATGGTACAGTTTATAGGTAAAGTCAACATTCTGTTGACCGTGTCAGAGTTCGACGTTGTTTGGAGGCTGTGTGTCACAATATTGCCATAGTTGTGCTGGCAACTTGTACCCTGGTCGCTTGCCTGTCAACCACGGCAAATTGATCAACTTTCTAGTCTGTCAACACGAGAATACTTTTCCTATCAACAGCGTGCGCTAAGTAAAGTTTCTCCTGCCTGCAATCAAGGGTAAAAATTAGGAAAATCGGATTTTTTACCGCTGCGTAGATCAACATGCAAAAAAAAAAAAATCAATCAATCAGCGTAGTTGATCAATTAAAATATCGTAGAAAAATGTGGTAAATATCGATAATATAAAAATATCATATTTATCAGCAATCAGATGATGATATAAATCGAACTATCAGAAAATCTAAAAAAAATTACAGCAAACGGATGCTAAAGATAAGACGTAATTCTGTTGATAATGTAATGGGTGGTAGTAACGTCGATATTAATGAATTAATTCCAGGTATGTTATTTAATGTATATAATTTAAAAATTTTCATTAGTATACATATACCAACGGTGGTCATAACCTTTGCACATGACCGATTCTTCAATACTTCCTCAGTTTCAAGTTAATGAACGGAGTGACATGGAATAATATATACAGCGATATGGACGGAGAATTACATCGCCAAGAACATCACAACATCATATACGTGTATGTTGAGTTTGTGAGAGAACATGGATCATGTCGAATGTGGTGCTCTCATAAGAACATCATATGTATGTTGAGCTGGCTTGAGAACATCATGTATGCACTGATTCTCAAGAGTTCTATCTTTTTATATTAATTATTTAAAAATGGCTTCGTAAGATCTTACAACTGGGTGAGAAATATTTGCCTCGTGAAATAATCTAATATCTGTATAATTTCATAACACTAAATTACATAACAATCACACATGTTCACTACGAATAAATAAATATAAATCCTATTCTTGTATTATAATTGCTTGTATGAATAAATTTCTTAAATTTTGAAAATATCACGTTGGCTCTTTAATCACAAGTTACTACCCAGCACAGGCCCTGACTCACGACTCTGCTGGATCAGCCGCCATGACTCGACTCTAAGTCCAGCGCCAGTCACAAGTTACTACCCAGCACAGGCCCTGACGCACGACTCAGCTGGATCAGCTGCCACGACTCGACTCTAAGTCCAGCGCCAGTCACAAGTTACTACCCAGCACAGGTCCTGAGTCACGACTCAGCTGGATCAGCAGCCACGACTCGACTCTAAGTCCTTCTCAAGGTCCCGGCCTTCAACCTCCCCTCTTACCCTCACCCCTCTCCCCTCCAATGTAATTAATTACATGCACTCCTGCCATCCTCACACTCAAAAAAATGTGTGAGACAAACTCGGAATATCGATGCGTTGTATGGTTTATCCCGATTCAGTTTGGCCCAGCAAAATAGGGTTTAATTGCCACGACCATTCTTTACCTGTACGGTGGGTAGAAAAGCTTATCCGTTATTGGCATAATATGGCTACTTCATTTTTCCCAGTGTACCGCTTGTGCAGATACCGGCAATACAGGTACAGCTAGTACAGATACCGGCAATACAGGTACAGCTAGTACAGATACCAGCAATACAGGTACAGCTAGTACAGATACCAGCAATACAGGTACAGCTAGTACAGATACCAGCAATACAGGTACAGCCAGTACAGATACCAGCAATACAGGTACAGCCAGTACAGATACCAGCAATACAGGTACAGCCAGTACAGATACCAGCAATACAGGTACAGCCAGTACAGATACCAGCAATACAGGTACAGCCAGTACAGATACCAGCAATACAGGTACNGACGCGGCAGCTTCTGATTTGGATTACCAGAAGCTGGGGCGACTCTAAATTTTGTTACCCAGTGAAAATTTACAGACGCGGCAGCTTCTGATTTGCATTACCAGAAGCTGGGGCGACTCTAAATTTTAATAGGGTACCACATGCATGGTATTCTTATTATTCAATTCTGGTGGGTTGGTTACGCCATTTTGGTTTTGAAGAATAAAAATTTAGTTTTCTGAATATAAATAAAAATTATCAATGTTAGGTGAAAAGAAGTTCATTCTTGATTATAAAATATTTTTTGTAGAAGTTGAGTTGTTCAAATAAACTTGTTCAAGTACACTCAACACTACGGCTAAAGTTTGTGTGTTGATGTCAATCTAATCTCTGCAGGATTGAACTATCAGATACAAGAAATTAAAATAAATAAATGAAACGTAATGAAAATAAAAGAGTACAAAGTAATGATAAGAAAAACAATGTAAAGACAAAACACCTAATATTAATTGGTAAAAATAAGTTAAATGAGGTGTGACTAGCGATTAAAGTTTTATATGAAAAACATTCGTCCAAATGTCTCTTCGATTTCATCTATAAGGAAAATATTTATTATAAAATACATATTATTTAGCGAGAAACTTGCTGCTTACAAGTGAATTTTATATAATAAAGCATTGATTTCGTACTGATTATCTGATTGATGTGACACCTTGTCATATGTTACAAATAATACTTACTTCGTCCGTATTAATCAATGGGACTGAGGTAATTTATACTAATGAGAAAGATATAAAATTTGTTTTTGATGAGAATTACGTGTTAATTAGTTAAAGGAAATTAAATCATATATTACACCCACTTTACTCTGAGATCTACATGTTTTGTTCGGGTTAATAATATAAATAAATGATATTTAATATAAATGATTATATATAAATGATATTTAATATAATGTTTAACTTGTTATCTAATATTAATTTGCATTAAGAAAATGAATAATATTATATCATTTTAAACGTATCCAAAATTTAGTAAATTTAGTTATGTCGGCTACTGCTTAACAAGACTGCCTTTTAAAATATGCCGATTTGATATATTTAAAAAATTTTTTTAAATAAATATTTTTTTAAATATGCAGATTACCAGCGTGTGTGACTGGTACTGGCTGTTTTTTCACAGTGTAATTCGGATTAACATAAACTGCACTGGTAATTCCAATCACAAAAAATTGATTCATTAAATGATTAATTGTATAGTAATGAGGAGTTAAAATGAGTGTTAATAATGAGATAAATTATTCTAGCATTTTTAATTGTATCGGTCCATTCTAATAGAAAATCTTGAGTAACAACTGATGCTTCTAAATTGACACGCAACCATGCAGAACACTTCGGTGTAAAGTTAGGCGGATTATAATGGGGAGATAACCTTTAAAGTTTAAAACATAAACTAAATTGTAATGCGTTTTTTATAAAAACAATGTTCTGGCGGTGATAGCCTTGATGCGTGATAGATATACACATAACCTATGCTTGACTTACAGTCACCGCTGGTATGCGAACAGTCGCTGTTAGAATTCCTTACAGTCAACTTTACAGTCACCGTTAGCATGCCTTACAGTCGCAATTTGTATGCCTTGCAGTCGCAGTTTGCATGCACTACAGTCGCAGTTTGCATGCACTACAGTCGCAGTTTGCATGCACTACAGTCGCAGTTTGCATGCACTACAGTCGCAGTTTGCATGCACTACAGTCGCAGATTACCAGAAGCTGGGGCGACTCTACATTTTGTTACCCAGTGAAAATTTACAGACGCGGCAGCTTCTGATTTGGATTACCAGAAGCTGGGGCGACTCTAAACCAGAAGCTGGGGCGACCCTAAATTTTGTTACCCAGTGAAAATTTACAGACGCGGCAGCTTCTGGTTTGGATTACCAGAAGCTGGGGCGACACTAATTTTTTTAGGCCCAAGGCTCTTCAGTTAATCAAGGCTAGCACCTGACACCGTTCACCGTAAGCTTATTAATTAATAATCTTGGCCATGCTGTTAAATTAATTTTTGTGGGTGTTGGTAGAAACTTGTATAATTATTCTTAAAATAATTTGGGTTCAAGGAGAAGCAGCGTATAATTATTGGAGATTGAATAGTCCCAAATTATGAAAACTATCGACAATGGCTATATTTTAATTTATTGATCGCCTTAAAAATAAAACAATATATAAAAACATAACAATATTACAATAAATAATATTAAAAACATACAAAAATGCCCATATAGAACATATCCATATCTACATATGCAATACACGAAAACATATCCATAAAACTATATTATTCATATTTTTATTTCGCCGTGATTATTGTATAATGCAAAATTGTGTATTCGTGTCATTCGCACGCAAATTCGTTCCATTTCAGAACATCAAAATCACTTCACTGTAAATTACCGACGTTAATTAGACGAAATATGGAACGTAATTCCACTGCTTCACATTACCCCGTCTTGTGTGCAGCTCCAAGTGACCTGTAGTATCGAGCGAGGAAGACAGGTCAGCGCAGGTCATTACAGGTCATCTGCTGATTTACAGGTCACTTCAAACCATCAAATCAGACAACAATGGATTCTCTGGACGACACCTGGTCAGGTTAAAAAATATTGGCTCCGGAACTGTGACCGTGTTATTTATTTGTTATATGCATGAATGAGGTCATGATGTGTGCTGTGATGCTGTGATGAATGGAGGTGTGTGTAATACATGTTGTGTGGTGAATGGAGGTGTGTGCAATGTATACTGTGTGGTGAATGGAGGCGTATGCAATGAATGCTGTGTGACGGATGGAGGTGTATGCAATGAATGCTATGCGATGAATGGAGGTGTATGCAATGAATGCTGCGTGATTAATGTCGTCAAATGCATTTAACGTGCCCAGTTCTATTAATAAATTTTCAATGTAGAGGAGAAAATAGATTTGGTTTGGACAACAAAGGCTTTTCATTTATTTACTGAAATGAAATTGTTCATAAATTCAGTTCTGTTCGCTTTTCATGCAGGAGAGAGTCAGCATTAAATAAATTATATCAAGTAGATGGCGAATAATTTTTAATAATTCGTATATGATTGTAAACTTTGTAGAGATTGTGAACTTTTTAGAAATAGAACAATTCATTGAAGCATAGTAGCAAATCTGAAAATAGAATGTAAAATTAAGACTTGACAAAAAAATTATTCGTGCGTACAATTGCACAATTGATAATAACATAAATTTTCAGCGTCAACCATGAACTACTAATTTATGCGTGGCAATTGAGAAAAAAGGTCACAAAAGTATAGCTTGTATCTTCTAATGAATTATTTATATTTGATAGTTATTGATGTCTGTGTCACCAGCAATACTGTTATGATCTTTATTAAATGTGTATTTATTGGTTTACCGCACGACACGAGTGACGTGACCGTGAGAACAACAGCAAAAACAACAGTCAAGGCTGTAATCTCGAGGTCATTTATAATTCACTGATGTCACACGCTATGAAAATGTAATATTATACGAAAAAAATTGTTTCTATAATTGTTTATGGACATGTAAAATTGATTAAAAATCGTATATAGCTAAGTAAATAGAACACATTGTTTTTATCATTAAAATTAGTCGAGAAATTATTCCTGAAATTCCGCCCAAATATTAGAATGAATATGAAGATCCACTCTGAGCAAAATACAAATTTCAATTGTCATCAGAAAAAGCAGTGCGATTTGATTTATTATTACCTGATCGCTGTAGTTTTGTTTAGAAGTCGCAATTTGCATTTCGCAAATAAGGAGGAAAGTCAAGCAACAATTTGCACAAAAATCCATACGAAATTTTCAAGTCGTATTCTTGGCGTGATTCATTCCTCAAAGCTGGGCATTCAGTTAATGTCATGACCTGATCCATACCTAGCAGCTGGGCATCCAGTTAATGTCATGACCTGATCCATACCTAGCAGCTGGGCATCCAGTTAATGTCATGACCAGATACCTCCCAGCTGAGAATTGAATTGAAGTCATGTTTTATCTTCGTAAGTAAAATGCCGAGCACAAAAGAAAATCATTTCGGGGATGTGGTGGATGAAACCCACATGCGCTACCAGAGCGAAAACTTATTTTATTTTAACCGACCAAACCCGTCCGTCTTCCGCTGCCCTGAAGCTCGAATCTGAAATGCATTTCGCTGTCTGTGAACGACACGCGTCGGCAGGTGAAATTGCCAGTAACGTTTTTCTAACTGCACTTGCGTCAGCAGGTGAAATTGCCCTGCCATAGCGATTTTTTCAACTGCGCCTGCGTCAGCAGGTGAAATTGCCAAGCAATAAAGTTCTTTAACTGCACTTGCGTCAGCAGGTGAAATTGCCCTTATTAACATTTTTTTAAACTGCACTCGCGTCGGTAGGTGAAATTGCCATGCAATAACTTTTTTTTTAATCTGCACTCGCGTCAGCAGGTGAAATTACCAGGCAATAACGTTTTTTTAACTGCACTTGCGTCAGCTAGTGAAATTGCCAGGCAATAACGTTTTTTTAACCGCACATGCGTCAGCAGGTGAAATTGTCATGCAATAATGTTTTTTACTGCGCTTTCGTCGGAAGGGGAAATTGCCAGGCAATGACGTTTTTTAACTGCACTTGCGTCTGTAGGCGAAATTGTTTAGAGTTAATGGTTATATTGGACGGTACTATAGTTGGCTGTTGATATCAACTTGATGTTAAAGCTTCTACTGCGTCAGTGAAAATGTTCGAAAAATGAAAAAGTGAAATAAAATTTGTTAATATATATTTTTCAAGCCTTTTTAAGAGCTGAAGTGGCGTGAGTACAACTTTTTAGCTCCGTTACTGCAAGTAGGCGAGAGAAATAAAAGTATTGAAAAGGCATGTACGACAGCTTTTATTATCAAACTAGAGAAGAGCGCCCAGTATATATGAATGAAATATTTAAAAGACAGGTGGAGAATTAAGTATAGATTCGTAGAAAAAAAGAGTATTTAAAGAGTATTTTACCGAGTTTTTTAACATAGGGAAGCACACATTAAATACATATGTTATTTTACACAGAAAGATGAGGACGTAAGTACAAATTTAGAAAAAATAACAGCAATGAGTCTATGTTGGAAGAATATTTTGATTTGTTTTTAAAAATAAAATATTTATAATATTTCTATGAGTTATGTAATATTTTACGCTGTGTAGGAGCCATAAGAAGCACTCAAGGAACGCTTCCCACAGGGATTGGTTCAAGATTTTAGAAGCCACATCCTCCCCTCCTTCTGGCATCGCTAAAAGCCCTGTAAGATTTGCTGCAAGCCCCACGGGGAGCAGCTCGAGGTTTCCTTCATGTCCAATACAATATTCCTTATCAATGCCACAGAAAAATATGTTTCAAAATTTTCTACTCCTCAATGCCAAAGAATAATAGTTTCAAAATTTTCTATGCATTTTAAATATACAGAGATCTCATTCAGTCACAATTCGCTAAGCAAAAATGACGTTGTTTCGATGTTAACTAAATTTTCACACTTATATATGTCGATCATTGTGGTCAGAATGATGAATATTGAAGCAAATTTCTTAGCGATTTCTAGATTTTATTTAAATTTTCAAATAAGAAGATTGCGAAAAAAATCGCTGAAAAAACTAAAATCAATACCGACCTTATGTCTTCCTCTTCCGATTTTTGCATATTCCTAAAATAAATTTAAAAATCTGTTTATTTGTTACATATTTAATGTTGAATACTATTATTTATTTATTATTATTATCATTATTAAGTAATAATTATTTATTTTTATTTTTTAGTATTATATATGTTAAAAATATTATTATTTTTAAAATTATTTTTAAATATTATTATTTTTGTATGCATTAACCATTCATGTATTTATATGACTTGCTTCGTATCTCTCGTAGTAATTCAACCATCGCTGAGTTTATTTCTGCTCGATACAAAGAGTTTTCTTTATTATTTTTAGCACAATACAGAATTATATTGCTCACTGCACCACTGCACCGTAGCATAGTCACTGCAAAAGCTCGCTCGACAGGCTGTACCTGAGGATCCTTATTGACTGGAGGCGTGAACCCGGTCACGTGAACCCGGCCACGTGAACCCGGTCACGTGAACCCGGCCACGTGAACCCGGTCACGTGAACCCGGCCACGTGAACCCGGTCACGTGAACCCGGTCATATATGACAGCTCAAGGTCTGGAATGAATTTTACCGCGGAAATATTTTGAAGGTTAGCGATCCTTCTTCCGGAATTCTCTCTCTTTCTCTCTATCGCGATCCCTTCTTTTAAGTCGCTAGGAACATTTAAAAATGTTTTGAAAATGCGACCCCTTAACTTTGCCGCTTCAGTATAATCAAATTGTGAAGTTCAACCCGCCATTAGCGATCAAGTTGTAAAGTCTATAGATCACCGTAACTGATCAAGTCGCAAAGTTTAACTCGCCCTATATGGTCAAGTCGCAAGTTTAATCCGCCCTATATGGTCAAGTCGCAAAGTTTAACCCGCCCTATATGATATGGCCAATTTCATAAGACGCTTCGGACGTATACCGCCGTAGGCTATTCCTTCTTCTTTAACAAAGAACAGCTCGGGCTCCCACTCCACCTCTGCCTCAACAGCTGACAGGAACTGACAAGTGCTGGCACAAGCTGATAGGCGCTGGTACGGACTGACAGGTGCTGACACGGACTGACAGGTGCTGGCACTGGCTGACAGGTGCTGGCACGGACTAAGGCGTTCCGGCACAGAATGAAAGGTGCTGCTGACACGGACTGACAGGTGCTGGCACAGACAAATAGGTTTTGGAACACCTCGAAAATCTAGCTTACATGTGATAGCATTTGCTGAAAGACGGGCTGACAACTGCTGGTAAAGGCTGAATGATCAGCTGACAGGAAAGGCCAGAGGCTAAGATAAAGAGGCCATGCAGATACAGTCAGTGGCGGTGATAAACTGACTAATTGATTGAAACTGACAGACTAGTTCAAATGGGTTGAGCAAGCAAGGCTATATTAAACTGAATAACCGGTTGAAATGTTTTAACCATGGTTGAGTAAAACTGAAAGACTGGTTAAAATGTGTTGATCAAGGCTGAATGAAACTGAATGACCAGTTGAAACCCATTAACCGTAGCTGTTTGAAACTGAAAGATTAGTTAAAATGTGCTGAGAATAGCTGAATTAAATTGAAATACGTGCTGAAACACATTAACCGTAGCTGTGAGAAATTAACGGCTGAGGCTGAGTACTCAAGGCCGAGTGAAACTAAAAGACTAGCTGAAATCGGCTAACAGAGGTTAGGTGAAATTGGTAAAATCTGAAACGCCTTGCCCGAGGCTGATTGAAACTGAACGACAAGCTAAGACGTGCTACTGAAAGAGAATATGATATAAGCTAATTCCAAAATATTCAATGCAAGAAATTTTTAGTTGAATTACAAAAACTGTAATACGTTCAAGTTAATAATAGCCAAACCTGAAAGCTAAACATTGTGAGGTAAAGATTTACTGAAACCAGCGGAGAAATATCAGTTATCATGAAATTGAATCCGTTCGACAACAGATAAACAATTAAGCTATTTACTATAGGCAGAAACAGATTAAAAAATGACAGATAAATGGATAGGAGTTGACAGAGAGCGAGGGCACTCCTGTCTCTGCCGTCTGCATAAGTGACAGGCGGCACAACAACGGCACCAAACTGTCGCTCCTCATCGAGTTGATGCTTCAATTTTAAAAATCGAATATTCTGAAAAATATAACTCAGTACTCACTGCAGCGAGTGAGAGAGAGCGCATTTTCTCGTGGAGTCACGGAAGGACAGACAGACGGACGGACTTACGGGCGGGCGGACGGACAGACGGACGGACAGACGGACGGACAGACAGACGGACGGACGGACGGACGGGCGGACGGACAGACGGACGGACCGACGGACGGGTGGACGGACGGACGGACGGGCGAACGGACAGACCGACGGACAGACAGACGGACGGACGGACGGACGGACGGACGGATGGACGGACGGGCGGACGGACAGACCGACGTACTGACAGACGGACGAACGGACGGACGGGCGAATGGACGGACGGACATGGCGAGTACAATAGAGCATTTTTTCCATATATGAGAAAATGCGCTAAAAATAACGTTATTAGCAATGAAAATTGCATCATTTCAAATAAATATATTATTCCACTTAACATATACCTTATAATTCTGAATGCAAATTTTTTTGTTGCAATTAGAATCATTTTATTCTGAATGAAAATTGTATTATCGTGAATAATAATTGTGTTCTTTAATAATAATGATGATAACATTAACAATAATATTGGTACATAGAATTTTTACTCGTGTAACAATAGTTGCATATAATTGTTACATATGCACAAGTACACATGTGTAACAATAGGTTCTGTAGGGATCTTAGATGAAAATTCATGAGTAATTCGGCAAACAGAGTGAGACTAAGAAAAATAGTAATAATGTGTGTAACGTATAGAATAAGTTAAGGTGTTGACGATCTTGTAGCAGCGTACGAATTCAGAGCAGATTTGTGGTGGGATAAGAACAAGGACTAGCTTGTGATATCAGACAACTGCAGAGGGATGCGTAATATGCTAGAGTTGTGAAGATATTTTACTGTCATTATTTACATGTGTCAATATTGTATTAAATTTCTGTTTGCTGATACTATATGTGAGATAGCTGTTAAGGAAATCATCCGACTGATTGTCAATTTGATTTTGTTCGTGTTGGGAGAAGTCAACCGTAGAATTCCACAGGGCGCCATGATATTTTGAAGATTCGGTGTTCGTGCTCACGTAACTCTATTATTCTGTGCACTGTTAGAAAAAACGGTGAAAAAACGGTCCCACTGGCGTTCTAGTGGCCGGTCGCCCCGTGAAAATAAACTGTTTGGTCGTTTTTATCAGATGTTTTACAGATTTCTAGTGTTAAATTAGAATAAAAACGGTGACACGGTGTTTCTTTTCACGTGCCGACCGTCCACTGAAACACCGGTAATACCGTTAACGGTAATTTTTCTAACAGTGTGTTGTGTGGAACTAGATGCTATGCTGAACTCCGAACATATGAAGGAAGAAACAGTTCTCTGCCGTCGAAAAATGCTCTAAACCTATTTTATAATTAACTGTGTTCAAATGTTCCTAATTTAACTGTTAACTTTTCGTTTCATTAAAATATTTGTGTTAATTGGGAGATCTTTATTGAGCCTCGGCGCGAAATATCATTTCAGGTGCATATAATTATTACTCGTTTAGGTACATATAATTGTTACTCATGAAACAATATGTGTATATAATTATTCCATATTTATAGGTGTGAATAAAGTTAGTTACTTTCTTTCGAGCGAGCGAACAAATGTGCATGCAAGTGCTATTAATGGATGCTTTGTGCATGTACTAGTGCAATCGTTCAATATATAGTGTGAGCTCTGGGGCATGTAGTGGTGGAAGAACTAATCTGGTAAAGCCTTATATTATAGGCTTCCATATATAGCCAATATGGAAAAACAATTTTGTACAGAACAAGTAGAGGGCTAGTGCAAGTTTTAATGCAAAATCTAGTGCAAAAAAGTCCGATGGGAATTAATGACACAGGTTCATTTCCAGTTTTGAAAGAGAATTATGATATGAAAACCAGTCATGTACATTTATTTTGACATTTGAATGTTATATTTCAAATAATTTATACGTAACAGCTCACATGAAGCGCTCTATTATTATCAATACGACAAATTAATTAAGCTGTACGCAGTTTTGCTGCGTCAGCGACGCTGCGTTGCTCGTCAAAATCAAAACTTCAGGAAGCCGACCGCAACTTTGTCGTGCAGCGATTTATTGCCGCGTGCAAATTATGCGACCATGTGGCATAATTTAGCCGATGGCTTGTGATTATTTGAAGCAATTCAGCGCTGGCATCCAATTTTTGGAAATAATTTAGCATATAGGAATTCGATTATTTCGAGGATTTTGCGCGAGCTGACATAGTGTTTAATATTTATATCAGCTATAGTGAGACGGTTTGATTTTTTACTGGCATGCAGATGTGTGGGATCATTTATCGCAGGCATGCAGATGTGAGGGATAATTTATCGCAGGCATGCAGATGTATAGGATAATTTATCGCAGGCATGCAGATGTGTAGGATCATTTATCGCAGGCATGCAGATGTGTAGGATAATTTATCGCAGGCATGCAGATGTGTAGGATCATTTATCGCAGGCATGCAGAATGACAAATTTCAGATAATCACATTCATAGTAGTGATACAGATTGAACAATTAGAAAATGTATTTAAATTGTGAGAAATTGCTTGAATTTAATCATGATTGTTGAATCCTTGGATTTTTGGAGCCCGCACGTTAAATTGCTCGAAGAGTAGGATAAACGAGAGAATAAATGGCTAGTGGAACGTCAACGGTGCGTCTCAGTGGCAAATTTGAATAAATGAACCATGCATAGGAGAAAATCTAAAAATTATTAAGCAATAAATTTAAATTTTGGTAAAAGAGACTAAATTGTCACACCTGAGTTTAGATTGTTAATAATTGTTGCAACAAACTTATAGGATGTAAATTTGAGAAAAGAAAAGAAGAAATCGGTACTTTCTAAAGGCTTTCGAAGGAAGTAAAATAGGACAAGTTGAAGATGGGTGAGTTGAACGAAGTTATTTGATTTTTAAACAATTTGGCGAAAATTCTGAAAATAAAGCTTAAAATTTGTGTTGCATCCACTTAGAAATGAAATATTGACATTGAATGAATCATATGAATTTTTTGAAGTCCGAATCATCACACGCGATAATCAAGCATAGATTTGCGTAAGGCCCACGAAACAACAAAATAAGGCACTTAAAGCAAGGGATAAACATAAAATATTTCAAGGAGAATATTAGGCATCGGACTGCACCTGAATTACAATCTGGGAAATAATTGTGACAATGTGCAAATAGAGATTCAATTTTTTTTACATTACATTTGCCATTATAATTCAGTTTGGCCAGGCAAAAGGCGTATCAGTGCTACATTCGGATAGTGTGTCGCTAGTAGGACAGTTTGACCTTTAAGAAAATTTAGAGTCGTCCCAGCTTCTGGTAATCCAAATCAGAAGCTGCCGCGTCTGTAAATTTTCACTGGGTAACAAAATTTAGAGTCGCCCCAGCTTCTGGTAATCCAAATGAGAAGCTGCCGCGTCTGTAAAATTTTACTGGGACCCGTTCAATTTCTGAGGGTAGCCACAGCATGCGGTTAGCTGGACTTCGTAACAACAGGTGTGTTTACGACAGGTTATTAGTGTAAACTTTTTTTTCTCTGCAATCCGGGCTTCTGCCTAAACTATACCCTATTATTACCCTTTAAACTCACCCATAAATGAATTTAAACATCTAGTCTAATTTCAGTGAGACAGTGTTTGAGAAATGAAGAGGAATGAGTATCGGCTAAGAAATTTTTTAATGAGATTTGGAGGATAATAAGTATTAATCACATATGAATACGGATTATATTATGCCTAGACAATAAATAATTTTGGAATAGACAATAAATTAGGTTGATTTTGGAATCAACCTAATCAAAGTGTTGGGATCTGCATGATTGGATCAGCAAGCCGGGGGTTCAAACTCGCAACAAGTTGCAGAAATTCTGGTCGAAATCGGCGAGGTGGCGGTTAAGAATTTATCAAAATAACATTATTATTATTAATATTATTATTATTATGATTATTATAATAATTATAATAATTATTATTATTGATTATTATTCCAGTTATTATTATTATTGTTGTTGCAATAATATTATTTTTTATAATTTTAATATTATTTTTAAGCGGAAGCTTCTCCGTTAAGCGTTACATGGTATTAAAAAGATATTAGCAAGCTATCATTGAAGGTAAGCCGTATAGAGCTGGCAAGAGCTGCCGACGTATGGGCCGATGAGCGCAAGTTTGCTTGCCTGCCTCCAACTTTCGCGGATCATCGCTGAATTCCGAAGCAAAATTACATTTTTAATCACACAAGTCTTTCCTTATTGCCAGAATGCGTTGCTATTGCTGCATTTCTGATGGCGTTGATTATGATGTTGATGTTGATGGTACTGCCGTAATAGGTTTCACGTTGATGTTGTTGCCGCAAGAGATGCTAATGTTGATGATGTTATTGAGGATTCAATGGATGTGTATGCACCCAACATCACTAACCACTGCCTTGCGATGTAGATGGTTCTTCAATAAAAACAAAGTGCGGAGATACTCGTAATGCTGAAGATTAGATTGAAGTGTCTGATGATTTCCTGAAGATATTGAAATTGAT
Source organism: Hyalella azteca (assembly GCF_000764305.2). Classification (NCBI taxonomy): domain Eukaryota; kingdom Metazoa; phylum Arthropoda; class Malacostraca; order Amphipoda; family Hyalellidae; genus Hyalella; species Hyalella azteca. The sequence goes on from NW_025931296.1 coordinate 175,455, forward strand.
GATGATGATAAAATTAGCAATGCTGTTGTTTGCCTGTCGAATTTCTGGCAAATTTTCAACAAAAATTAGATAAAACCTTAGATTGCATAACCAATTAGAACACTTACATACTTCGATGCTTTTTGTTGAGACGAATTCGTTCAGATAAAATCTCTGATGCATAAGAATTCAGGAAATAAAGTTTTTGGGAGAAATACAGATGTTAATAAATCTATGAATACAAGTGTGACCACAGGTACGAATGCCGGAAGTTAAAAAATGTTCAAAATGTACGAAAATTTTCATATTGTATGTATAAATTGCAAACGAATTCGAGGACAAGAAAATTCAGCAGCAAAAGCGCCACGAATTGAAGATTGACACTAAAAAAACATTTTCTTCACTAGGCAGAAATAATAAAATAAACTCTAGTGCAGCCAAAAAAAAATAGTCCCCACACTCAGCGGCATCGGCGCGCACAATTTCTTTGCTCTCGGCCTAATGAAGTGCCGTAAAAATATTAGGCCTACACCGGGCAAAGAAGCGACATGAATGCAATTAGAGGCGTAAAAAATCATATGCATAATTTCCTGCTAAAACTGGAGTGAGGGATGAGAGTGAGGGATGAGAGTGAGGGACGAGAGTGAGTTATAAAAATATTTTAGTCTCGCGTTGCTTTTTAATAATGCGATTAATAATGCAATATTTATTCCTTATAAATGAAAATTTGTACTGTGGATTCATTTTAGTAGAATTATTCAACAAATCAGCATGAATGTAATTACAGTTTGTTAAAAAAGTTCAAAAGCTGTATTTATGCGTTCCATTTGTTTAATTATAACTCAATATTTCGTTAATTGTTCAATTAGTTGTTGACCGTTCTTTTTTTCGTTCATTTCATCCATTAATTCGTCTATAGTTCCATTAACTGTTTCATTATAGTGTTATAGTGTGTTATAGTATAGTCCATTATAGTGTTATAGTTCCATTAAATCGTTAGGCGTTAAATGATCTCGTTAACCCTTTTGGGTACAATGCTAATTATTAGTGATCACTTTTTCATAATATTCGTGCATACAATAATGCAAGTAATAATATTTTTTGACATAATAATGATAATATAATATATGGCATGCTTGTATTTCATGGACCTGACTACCAATCACTGTATGGAGCTTAGCTGTGACTGGCTGTAGGGCTCCAATATTGAACTTAAATTGGCGGCACTGGCCGCTATATTGGCCTTTGATTGGCAGCAACTGAGTCTGGCCTGAATTAATTACTTGAAGACATCTTCTTCTTATAACAAATTATTAATAAAATGGAAGAGCTCGAGCGTAATTTCTTATCGCAAAAACGATTTAAAGATAAATCTAGGAAGTTGTCTAGTATTCTACTTAATTATATTTTGTGTACAATCTGCATGCATTATCAAGCCATCATACGTGCCTGTTTAAGCCGGTATATAAACCAGTACATGTCAGTAGACATGTCAGTTCGTGCCAGCAGACATACCAGCACACGCCAGTAGACATGCCAGTAGACATTCATTACACGCCAGTAGACATGCCAGTAGACATGCCAGTAGACATGCCAGTAGACATGCCAGCAGACATGCCAGTAGACATGCCAGTACACGCCTGTAGATAGACATGCCAGTAAACGCCAGTAGACATTTCAGTTCACGCCTGTAGACATTTCAGTTCATGCCAGTAGATATGCCATTACACGCCAGTAGACATTCAATTAGACATGCCAGTAGTTCATCACTCGCCAAGTAGCGGCTTCACAATTATGGGAACACTGAACGAATTCATCATCCCTTAAAAAGTGATGAAGCGCGTTTCTTTTCTAATAAGACAAATCTTAAACTGTTTCTCTACTTACCGCTCTATTTACTAGTGTAGTAAATCTGGTGTTGTTTTCTCCATTTACTACCCCTAACTGATGTAGTAAATCAGTTGTTATATTTCTCCACTGTAGTAAATCTGTTAAGTCATCCATACACCCTAAAGTGATGTAGTAAATCTGTTACGGTTTCGCTATTTACCACTCCATTTGCAGGTTTAGTGAATCTGTTGTTGTTTCCCTCCAAATAACCTTGTTGCTTCTATGAGGAAGCAAATCAGTTCTTCTTTTACCTATAACATCAATTCCCGTCCAGTGCAATCAATCATCCTCATCGTCATCACTTTTTACTCACTATCATCTCAGTTGAATTATTTGAATTTCAATGCAAGGTTTCATTAACTGTGCTGTTTACGTTTTAAAATGTCAATGGATGAATATTACTTTAAAACATTACATTAAAATTGGTGCCGCATTTCGAAATACTGAACATTAATTGCAAGCACAAAGTTTCTCATTTCATCGGAGTTATGAATCGAAAGTTGTTTTATTACACTGATCTTGAAGCTTATTAAAATGAAAGTATACTCGAATATTATTACGACATTTTGAAAGTTTTTTTTACCTCTTTTCAAGTTTGAGAGTTCGTAGTATATTTATTGTAGTTACCGTGGAAGTATTTCGTGTATCAATTTATTTTCATGTGAAAAATTGATTATTGATGAAGAGACTCTCAATTTAAGCTGTATTGTCGTTCTAATTCATTGATTCTTCAAGGTAGATCATTAACTGCAAATCATCGAGCCGTTCATCGAAGATTTGTTCTGATATTTACCGTTTTTCTCAACATTCTCTTTAGTCTATAGTGTTCCCACAATATCGCCGGTTAATTGATTAATATTTCGATAAAAGTTATTCATTGACTCAAAGCGCCTGACTAATTGCTTTTCACTGAAGGGCTTCATGTATTAGTTGGCCTGTTAACGCAACACGCGCCTGTGATTGATGTTTTCTCACCAAACCACTTACTACTTCATCCCACAGCGCATGTCATCACAGTTGTATTTAACGAACGCTCATTACAGTACAAGAGCCTATTAATCTTCACTTCCTACTTCATCACACAGCGCATGTCATCACAGTGGTGTTAAATAATGCTCATTACAGTACAAGAGCCTATTAATATTCATTTCCTACTTCATCACACAGAGCATGTCATCACAGTGGTGTTAACGAATGCTCATTACAGTACAAGAGCCTATTAATCTTCATTTCCTACTTCATCACACAGCGCATGTCATCACAGTGGTGTTAACTAATGCCCATTACAGTACAGGAACCTATTAACCTCCACTTCATGCTTCATCACACAGCGCATGTCATCACAGTGGTGTTAACGAATGCTCATTAGAGTATAAGGAGCCTATTAACCTTCACTTATTACTTCATTACACAGCGCAAGTCATCATAGTGGTGATAACGAATGCTCATTACAGTACAGGAGCCTATTAACCTTCACTTCATACGTCATCACAGCGCGCATGTCATCACAGTGGTGTTACCGAATGCTCATTACAGTACAGGAACCTATTTACCTTCACTTTCTACTTCATCACTCAGCGCATGTCATCACAGTGGTGTTAACGAATGCTTATGTCAGTACGTCTTCGTGGTCGGTATTCGTCAATCCCGAGATACCAAATAGGCTAGCTGTCGGTCCTGCCTGCACCGCCTAGAATGGCTGTACAGACCGATCCGGGAGTGACAATCCAATCCATAACCATCGCAAGAGAGGGCGGAAGTCTGTTGCAGTTGAATCGACCGTTGTTTCCGTCTGAACCTCCATTGAGAGTGGCTTACGAGGCGCTTGAAACCAGTGCGAGATACGGCCTGCACGACAGCGAGTCAGCAGCCTTGGCGGTCAGCTGGTTGGGTCTCCCACATGGATGGGTCGATGCGGCAACGTTACAAATCACTCATGCAGATGTCCATGAAGCATAGTTTTGGGTGCCCCATTTCTTGTCGGTCTTCTACGAGCTCGCCGTACAGGGAGGAATTCCTTGAGAGGCGACTCGTTATCATGCTACGGACATGCTCCAACCACCTGAGACGTCTCTCACTAAGAACCGAGATCTTATTTGACGTCTCTTACTGAGAACTGAGCAATATTATTTGATCGCTCTTGTACAACAGAGTTGGAACTTTCTGCAGAACCAGGTCTGCAGGATGCTCCGGAGAAACCTCATGTGGAAGCCATCGGGTTTCTTTTCCTACCTCGCGTGCCTCCATGCCTTTCGTGCTTCCATGTCTGACAACTATACAGAAGAGTGCCGAGGACGCAAATCTTGTGGACGTACAGCTTGGTCTTCACGGTGAGGTTAGCCGTGTAGAGTAGAGCCGAGATAAGTAAAGTTGTTGACGACCTCCAAGTTGTAATCATCTAGAACAATGCTAGGGGAGCCCTATTGCCCTGGGACAATTACTGTAGTCTTTCCCAGGCAGATTGTCAGGCCACACTCCCTGCAAGCGTAAGCAAAACGTGCAATAAGCTGCTGGAGTCCTTCCTCGGTGTGCGATGCTAAGGCTGCATCGTCGGCGAAGTTCATCTTACGGATTGACCCTGGTGACCTTAGTTTCGACCCGAAGACGGGCATGTTGAAGAGCTTGCCGTCATGTCTAGTGTGAATGTAGACGCCCTAGTTACATTCCGCGAAGGATTACCGGAGAATCATGGAGGAGAAGATATCAAAGAGCGTGGGCGCGAGCACGCAGCCCTGCTTCACTCCGCTGCTAACTGGAAAAGCCTCTGAGGTCACACCGTTGAAGCAAACCGTGCCGTGCATGTTTCGTGGAATGAATTGACCACCGCGAGGACTTGAGCAGCCAATCTTCTGCAACAAGCGGAAAAGTCCTCTACGACTAACCATGTCAGAGGCTTTTGTTAGGTCAATAAAGGTGATTGGGAGAGGCATCTGCTGCTCATAGCACTTCTCTTGCAGCTGACGTAGGGAGATAATCATGTCCACCGCCGATCGACTAGCCCTAAATCCGCAATGGGGTTCCAGGTCGAAGAGAACGGCGAGAAGCTGCTAGCGAGAGAGAGCCAGCCGGACGTACACCTTGCCAACAACGCAGAGGAGAGAGCTTTCCTGGTAGTTATTACAGTCTCTTCTGTCTCTCTTATTCTTGTACAGCGTTACGATCTTTGTATCTCTCATGTCCAGGGGATGTAACCCTGCTCCCAGCAAAGGCGAAGGGGTCGTGGAGTGGCTGGAGCAGAACTGGTTTGCAGCTTTTCAGGACTCTGAGGAATTCTGTCGCTCCCAAGTGCTTTGCCTCAGGCGAGACAGTCCAAGTTTTTGCTGAGCTACTCTACAGCAAGAGAGGTATCAAGCTCTCTCATTATCGGCGGGTCCGTGCTGGAGTCAAGGGCTGTGGCAGTTACTGTATTCACCGTTGCGTAAAACTCAAGATAGTGCTCGTTCCAGCGCCGCATATATCCTTCCTGATCTGCTGGGACTTCGCGGGTTTTGAACTTGAGTGGAGCGGTCTAGGACGAGGTTGGTTCTGTGGCCCTCTTTACACCCTTGTACATCCCCACGTTGCATGCATTGACAGCTGACTGAAGGCAGCTACAGATGTTCCTCCATTTCGTTTACAGTGGTGTTAACGAACGCTCATTACAATACAGGAACTAATCACCCTTGATAGCTGGTGCTGAGACCCCAAACACTAGTAATGGGGAGCAGGTATTCTCTCACTTAGATACACATTAACGGAGTAGGTTAATGTATAGATAGCATCATTCCATTATTCCCAATGACCATTGGAGAAAAGATTACGAAGGCGCCTGAGAATAGAAATCATAAAAACTTAGAAATCACCTAAATTCGTGATTGTTGCCCTATCTCTCAACAGAAGAGACCATAAAATCCAACTTGAGTACATGAACTTGAGGATATTAACTTGTAAACTTGAACACGAGACTAACAGCATGAAGGGAAAAAATTTAATGTTATATCATTGTGGATATGGTAAAAATATCAATTTTATATTTATTAATATTCAAGTTATTTTATAATAAATCTGCCGTTCTAGATGTTGTGAAAGCTGTCAAAATATTCCGAAGAATATCCAGGGAGATCGTAGAGCGATGCCTGCAAGTTGAATTCCAGATGCCAATCCAGTTTGTCTCTGAGATCTTGCCGCAAAGTTTCGCTAAGTTCAAAGCTAATCTTTAACTTTGTCTGCTACCAATCGAGACTTTGCTCTTTGGGATATTGACAAGAATTTTGTTAAGATCCGTTTTTAGTTGTTAGGTAGAAAGACAGAAACAGAAAACTGGAACTGACAGAGCAAATTTATTTTAAACTGGCTTATTAAAAAACGCTTGTAGGCATAAAATGTGAATTATTACACCATTTTAATGCATCCCAGCAGGTTTTATCGAGCGTTAAACTGATGCGAAGCACACAATTTATTTTAATTTTAATGAATCGCATAACTTTATATCCGCGTCACCGTTGCACTGAAAAACCTGAACATTAAAATTAATATACATCAAAAACTATTTGTACATGAGGCTAAAAAATAAAGTTTTGACTCAGAACGGAACACATGCAAAAAATTATTATGTCACCTGTGCCCTAAACATACATTAAGTTAAGTTAATACAACAATGTTTAGATTACCTGAATGCTACATCCATAGATAATATATCGTTTACCTCATAACAGGTCATAACTATTTACCAACTGATTAAACTTAACATAAATACTTCTTATACAGTGTTTTCCTCAACAGGCAGAACAAGGATCACTTGAAAATGTGAGGGTAGGAACTCAATAGGGGAAAAATATGAAGGTAACGGCAAATTTGGGTAAATTTGTTCCCTTGTGCCCAGAGCGGCAATATTGCTTCGCTTTTCTCTTCGCTCGAAAATATAAGCTAAAAAATATCCAGCTAAGTTTTGAAACGTTGATATTTGGCAACAAGATGCAGCTTGCTAGCGGCACCATTTATAAAATTAACGTCACTTTTGAGGAGCCTGTGAAGGATGACGCAGTCGGCAGTCTCTGCCTGCTGGTAGGCCTATGATGACATAGGCCTGCAATGTTGTAAGCCTATAATGTTTAATCATATGGTGTTATAGGATTATGTTGTTGTAGGACAATAATGATACAAGCTTATAATTTAATAGGCATATGGTGTTAGTGGCTTATGATGTTATAGGGTTATAGTGTAAAAAACAACTTGTGTTATTAGCATATGATGTTATAGCGTTAAGGTGTTAAATATAAATTCGATATAGTCAATCTCAATGTCTTCAGGCCGATGTAACATAATGCCTTCCTCCTATAAGGGACTCCAGGCGTCTTATAATTCCACATCCAGTTTTAATTTTTGAGCTAGACTGTCATGCTGACGGCATGGTTTATTTTTGGTTTGTGTAAACCCTGATTTCTATCTTGTTTCCATATTGCGTGTGATGTGATAAGCATTTGCTGTATTAGGTTTTTCGCTGAATGTTAATTTTAATCCTAAAACTTTTTTATGGAAGTCCAAGCGTGGCCTATAGGCTTCTCCACGTTATCATATTTCTGCACTTATTTTTCATTCCCAGAGGGGAAATAGGTTAAACTAGTTGCATAATTATAAAATTTATTTGACTTTCACTTCGGCTCATTTTTTGATTTTCATCGGAGGAAATAAAATTTGTGCTGAATAAAAAAAAAATTATTGGAATTATTTGTTCCTCATCTTCATGGCAAGTAATATCCTTGAAATTTCCTGATATGTTCATGTGAATTGATATTTTGTCCAGCGAATAACGTATATTTTTCAGCACAACAGTGTCACTAAGGTGACATGGGCCAAATATTCAACAGATGACATTCGTCCGATGACAGAAGTCCCGAGCGCCGCTGTACTGTTTGAAGAATTGGTTAATAAAACTTATACCTAATAATAATCGTGACTTTTGTACAGCTCTCCTGTACATATTATTTCACCCTTTTGTAAGATTTTGGCGTTAGGTAGAGCCACGGTCAACAGTTGAATGTAATGTGTAATCAGCAATCTAACATGTCAATATAATTAAAATTCAAGGATATATTATTACGCAATATTGATTTGAAGGCACCGCTGGTGTACGCAATCGCTAATTGTGGTCCTTACGGCATTATATTTTGAAAATATAATTAAAGCCAATTAAAAATTTTCTAATTTGCAGTCATCCGAATGATCGGGACTTGCAGTTTGAGAAACAATTTATATCTTCTGATAGGAGATTTAGTAATCGTGAAAATACCTGTTGTTTTTAATGCAAACAGATATGTCAATATTTCACGAAAACTTCCTGTTTTGTATTTCGCGTCAAGCTGCCAGATGTTCTAGGAAAAAGGCAGGTGCAGTATTTCGTGTGAAAGTCAAGGTCATGAAGTTTTGAGTCCCTCCTAGTCAGTTGCCCCTATGCATTGGACAAGTGAGCATCGTGCGTTGGCTGTTGAGGAGTAACATGATGGAGCCCCGGCCCACACAGCGCGATGTGCAATGGATCTTCTAAGATAACACTTTGCAGAGTGCTTCATCTCCTTGATAGGTGACCCTCATTGGCTGGCCCAGTCCTCCGATTTAGCTCCGTGTGATTTTTATAAAGTTACCTTATATAAATAATATGAATTATATACCTCATATAAAGGGCAGGGTGGCCCCTTGGTTACAGTTCAGGGTACCAAGATTGGCGCAGAGAGGCGCGGGTTCGATCCCAGCTCTGTGCGCCAGTTTCTGGTCAGAATCGGCGAGGAGGCCGGGCGGTTAAGCACTGCAGAATTTAAGCAGTGAGTTGCGAGTTCGAGACCGCAGAATGCTGTGAATGTTCTGCGATGTTTAGAGTCAGCGACAGGCCTACGGCCTAATAAACGCTGAAACCGCTATTAAGGTGTTCAAAATGTCTGTTTAAGGACCCTACCTCATTTGACAAACAACATAAGCCAAGCCATCGCCAATATACCCGTCCGCTTTGATAATGGGGGCCGTCATTTGTCAGATGTAATCGCTAAAATAAATGTTACAATATTCCGGTAATGTCTTTTTCAAATAAATGCAATATAAAATAAATATTGTAATGATATCTATATTATTTATTTTTTATTGAGCTTTCGAAGCAGGAATTCCCGCGAATCGCCCAGTATAAACATACGCAGTACACTGATGCAAAAAGATATAACGACACTGATGGTTCCCGGCATAAAAAATGGTTCCTGGCTAAAAATTTATGCCGGTCTAGCCAACTGTCAATTCGCACATGGTCGGTGTCGTACGTCTGATAAGGCGCTATACTTCGATGGCGTCGTACGCCTGGCAGAGGCTGTAAACTAGACTGACGTCGTACGTCTGACAAGAGCGATAAACTTGACTGGCGTCGTTCGTTTGACAAGGAACTAAACTTGGCAGGTGACGTACATCTGCCAAGGCACTATACCTGCCTGGCGTTGTACGTCTGGAAACGCGCAAAGCTTGGCTGGCGTCGTACGTCTGGCAGAGGTGCTAGACTAGACAGGCGTCGTACGTCTGGCAAGGCGCTAAATTTGGCTGGCGTCGTACGTCTGGCAGAGGCGATAAACTAGACTGGCGTCGTACGTCTGATAAAACGAGTTTCCGAAAGAAATGTCGTCTCCGAAGAACCATTGGGCATGTCGCTTGATGGCCGTCATGGCTTACGGCTGCTGCTGCTCCCTGACACCTGAAAGTGCAACGTCCTTCACTCTCATCCCTCACTCTCATCCCTCACTCTCGTCCCTCACTCTCATCCCTCACTCTCATCCCTCACTCTCAACCCTCACTCTCATCCCTCACTCTCGTCCCTCACTCTCGTCCCTCACTCTCATCCCTCACTCTCATCCCTCACTCTCGTCCCTCACTCTCGTCCCTCACTTGCATCCCTCACTCTCATCCCTCACTCTCATCCCTCACTCTCATCCCTCACTCTAGGCACAAACTGGTAGGCACAAACTGGTTGGCACAAACAGGAAGGCACAAACAAAGCAATAACTCAGGCAAGATCTTCAGTTCAGTGCTGCAAATTTTGCTCCAAAGCTCATCAGAAAATGACAGTAAGTTCCAAAGTTTTGGAACAATGTCCGCGCAGTTTCTTTATTCCAGCCGCCGCCGATAGGTTCCAGGCGAAATATTGTTTTCAATATGGCACTTGACCATAAATAAAGTAAAGAGAAAGCACCGCGTGCCCGCAGCTTTTATAAATAACTTGTGGCTTGTAAGTTTTAACTTAGACTTTTTCGTAAACTTAGTGTCGCTTAGTTTGGGAGCTTGTAGCAGATTTGCCGGCATGGATTGACCTCTGGTCTTCGAGCGAGCAAAGTTCTTGAGTAAAATATCAAAGTAGAAAGATGAAATTTTATATTCTTTTTGAAAATCAGACAGGGAAATTTTGTACTAATAAGAAACTGAGGAATGTTGACAATTTCTGAACAGAAATTAGAGTAAGGAATGATAAAGATGAAATAATATGTCAGCAGAGGAGTGAAATTTTAAACAACGGATAGATGACGTACGTAGATAGCAGATAAAATATCCGTCATCAAACTTGCATCAATCTTTTATTGCGACAATCTCCTTCTACATACATTCTTCTTCTACTTACAACAATCTCCTCTACAACAAAAGTTCTATTGCAAAACAGAAAAAATGTCATTTCATAGGTTGGTTAGAATTTCATATTATGCATATATTTTCATAATTAATTCATTATAACCTATTAGAAAATATCTCGAGAAACAGTTAATATGATTTTCTATTTGACAGCAGAGAGAAAAACACAGTGCTGCGTTTGTCTGTGTATTCGTCTGTTGGATTACTGCAGTTGTCTGCGTATTCGTCTGTTGGATTGCTGCAGTTGTCTGTGGATTCGTCTGTTGGATTGCTGCAGTTGTCTGTGTATCCGTCTGTTGAATTGCTGCAGTTGTCTGTGTATTTGTCTGTTTGAGAACCGAAGTTGTCTGTCAGAGCGCCGTAATTGTCTTCTCATTTGTCTGTTTGAGCCCCGAAGTTGTCTGTTCGTCTGTCTGTTACAGAGCCACCATTCTCGACTGTACCTATGGGAGTTTTTCCAGAGGTTTAATCAGTTGGCCGACTTGCTGGTGACTGATAAGGCGACCGGACAGCCTTTCATTACCGGGTCTTTAGAAATATTTTCGCTGCTAATGCTAACTTTTTTGATGACCTTATGCAGTTGTGAGGAGTGAACAGGAGGGTAGATACCTGATGGAAGTGTTGTGAGGGAAGTGTGGAGCTGTGAGGGAAGTGTGGAGTTGTGAGGGAAGTGTAGAGCTGTGAGGGAAGTGTGGAGCTGTGAGGGAAGTGTAGAGCTGTGAGGGAAGTGTAGAGCTGTGAGGGAAGTGTATGTGGAGCTGTGAGGGAAATGTGGAGCTGTGAGGGAAGTGTGGAGCTGTGAGGGAAGTGTGGAGCTGTGAAGGGAAAGTGAAGAGGGGAAGAGATGTTGATGAAGTATACAAACACAATGAGAATTATTAATAATCAGAAAAATACAGTAAGCAATTAATATACAATAAAGAAAGGTTTCCCCTGAAATGGTACATGCGTAGAGCGTCTGAATAAATTATCTAATTGTAGAAATATAACTGCAACGCCTTCCTCAATGGACGCCCCGCCTAGAACGGTTCATCACTAGTTACACTTCCTGACGTGCTAAGCTCTAAGCTTATAAGGAGGTCCAATAATATTATACTAAGTTTCTTCGTTTAATAGTGAAGGAACTGATCAGTTGCAAGTATCGAATATATCTGAAAAAATATAACTCAACTAAGTACTAAAATATATATAACTAAGTACTCACTGCAGTGAGTGACAGAGAGCGCATTTTCTCGTCGACGAAAGCGTGACGTCACGGACAGACGGACTGACAGACAGACGGACAGATAGACGGACAGACAGACGGACGGACATGACGAGCACAGTAGCGCCTTTTTCCATAAATGAGAAAATTCACTAAAAACACGAAGTATGAATACATAATACAAACTTTGGCACGGTTATGACAAATAAATATCAGAGAATCTCAAAAAAATACACAAAAAGAATATGAACTAGGAACACTGAACAGGTAAAGCGACCCTGGTCGCGGACAGAGTAAAAGTGCCCGGCGGAGATACGTGTCCGTAAATTGCTTATTCTAGTATATGTTGTCGTATGGGCATTTCGAAATACATAATCTCTAAACTAATGAGCTGCGGCTTACAATAACAAATAGAAAATTTTTACAGAACAGCAACTTAATCGCAGCATTACATCTATAATATACTATACAATATAGAGGTAAACAATATCTGACTGCTGAGTTGTGCACAGATGACCAGCTGGACGAAAGATGGACATTTAATGCGCCGTGAAGAGCATTTCGTGCACCGCAATATGTGTGGCTCTATTTTTCAGCAGAGTTATTATATTTTTTGGCAGTCCATAATGTTTTTCAGCAGGGCCAGGATGAGGCCGTGATGCTGGGGCACCGACGGGATGAGGAGATCAGCGTTCATGCTGGAATGTGTGGGGACGTTGTAACATGGATGTTCTTCAAGAACTAGATAAAAAAACTAGATTTATGAATAACTAGAAACTAGAAAGAACTTATAAAGAACTAGATTTATAAAGAACTAGAAACTAGAAAGAACTTATAAAGAACTAGATTTATAAAGAAATAGAAACTAGAAAGAACTTATAAAGAATTATATTTATAAAGAACTAGAACTAGGGGATGCTCCTGTCAAGGGTTAGGTTAATAAGGTTAGTTTTGCTTAAAATATATAGAAGAATCATATATGTCTTCGTAGCTCCATTAAAATATTTTTGTAAGGTTGCCGAAATTCTCCGTCGAAATTAATATAGATTTAATCTTTGCATGAAAGCTAAGTCAAATATATCTTGATAATACTCGCATGACAATTTGTTCACTCCTAAAGAACTTGTTGGAAGTAAAAAAAAATAATGTGTTTAAAAAGGTCAATAAACCAGTAATTTTAAGTTCTCTGTTTACAATATTTGTCAGGAAAAAATATTGAAAGATGAAATTTTTACGCATTTACATGCCCTAAAAAATGATCAGTTAACGAAAGAAAGCGTGAATTCATAAAAATAATGTACATTTTCTTTTCAATATCTCAGAGAATATTTGAATTTAGCAACACAGGAGTTACACCCAGAGAGAGAGCTAGTCCCTTGCATTTATATATTAATTGTCTTGAAATTTAAAAAAAAATAATTAAGGAAACTTATAATACCATGGAGTGGAGTGGTGGTGTCGGCGCTGAAGAATAGGCTCAGTCCGGCTTATCGCCTATTCCTGCAATGTTCGTAACTTGTTTCCGAGTGACCTAAAAACTTTTTTATGAAATCTCGCTAAAACTGACTTACCGGCCATGTACGTCTAATACCATTCCTTGAAGATGTGAATTACATCTTTAATGCAAACGTATGCCGCTACATTGCAATGTTGAGTCTATTCTTGGACGCGTTTGAATGCTGTCGTCACATATAATATAACATGGCGCCATGTGTCTCATGACAGATCATGTTACATCACTTGAATGAAGCGTTATATAAGAGCCCATGCAGCCCTACGTAGCATCACATGTAACAGCACATGCAGCACACAGCACTAGCAAGCCCTGGCAGCATTACATACCAGCCCTTGCAGCATTACATACCAGCCCTTGCAGCATTACATACCAGCCCTTGCAGCATTACATAGCAGCATTAAATGCCAGCCCTGGCAGCATTACATGGCATTGCATGCATCGTTACATGCAGCGTCATACAACGGCACTTACACTTGAAAGGGAATGGATCAAGTTCGCATATATTAGTTCCAAAATTCTAATATTTTTAGACTAAAACTTCTATTTCTTTTGACATAATAAAAAACATCCTCCTGCTAACGAGAGCCTGAATTGAATTTCATTCCTAAAATTTATTAGTTATTCTTTTTCTAAGAGTGCTGATACCAATATTTGTACAATAATGTTATTGCTTATAACATTGCAGCGTCTCACAAAGCAGCCACAAACGTAACAAACGTCGCTCGTTTGCCCCCTTTGACAAACACCATCGCAACACTGTGGTCCAATTTGTCTGTGTTTGTTGCCGAGCTACGACAAATGTGGACAAAATTGCCAAGCTGATTGTCGAGTGCTTGTGCGACTGGCCGCACATAGCGCGGCCTTATTTTGTCCGGCTAACATGACCGTTCGTAACTACTTAACCTAGAACACGGATACTTAAAATCCGGATACACAAAAATCCGGATACTCAACGATCGTTCGTAGCCACTTAACCTAGAATCCGGATTCACAAAATACGGATACTAAAAATTCGGATACTCCAAAATCCAGATATTTAACGGCTGTTCGTATGCACTTAACCTAGAATCCGAATGCTCACCAACTGTTAGTAACCATTTAACCTAGAATCCGGATACTCAAAAATCTGGATACTCAAAAATCTGGATACTCAAAAATCCGGATGGGTCGCCTGCCGAAGACCACAACTGCCCTGGATGTAATGGACCATCATGATTCCTGCCTTTCGGAACGTTGCCTTCAACACTTCAAGCCGTCCGTATCTAGGCCGTGGGTCGAACCAGCCCTCGGTCGAACGGCAACTTGTCGAAGGACGATAAATTATGGAACATTACTATGCTATCTGAAACCTAACCTCATATGCGGTGAACGTAAAATTACGTAATTTAACAATGCCCGGAAGTCAGATTCGATCCGCGGCCTGGTGGTGCACGGCAGGTTCTATGCGAGGCCAGAGGAAGACAAAGCCGAGTGGTGCACGGCTGATTGGTGTAGGTCCGAAGAGATCCAAGGCGTTCGATTCAGGGCTTATTGGTGCACAAATTGGTGGTGCACGGCTGCGCTCCCATCCGTATACTCAACGACTGTTCGTAACCACTTAGCCAGAATCCGGATACCTAAAAACACTCATGATAGAAAAACTTGAGTTTTTGACAATTTCACTTGACCATTTGCCACCTCTTAACCAGAAACCCGGATACTCAAAAACAGTCACCTTAGAAAAATTTTGAGTTCATGATTATTTGAGTCAACTATTTGCACCCACCAAGTCAGGAGCTCGGATACTCATAATCTTTCATGATAGAAAAAACTGGACTTCTTGATTATTTGCGGAATGAGTAAATGTACCAAATCACAAGGTTAAATTTGCATGTGCCTAGCGACGAGACGGAGACGGAGGACGACGAAGGCGGCGCATCAGCGTGACTGTGGACTAGGAAGTCCCAAACTCATCGTAAGGTCATGTGTTTACTGAAGGCTTCCAAACATATGATGATCAATAAGTTATTCAAATACATACGTGTGTTTGCTTATGTTTATGCGTTTCATTAACAGTGATAGGTGGTGGAAAATTAAAAAAATTTCAGAGCAAAATATAATATTTGAATAAGTTTTAACGTCCTTTCCTTGCAAAACCGAGTGTACAATTTCCACAAGTTCCTAATTAAACAGAAAATCACAAGAAACGACCAGACTTAACAACCCGGTACACGAACTATTAACACGCCACGACACGATAATTGCAGGTGCTTGTGGTGATTATTGGAACATTCAACACGTTAATCATGATATGTTAACTTTTACTCTGCGTAATCGTTATGTCTGGCATGATACCCTAGACTGTTCGTACGCCTGAATGCCCTGAATGTCTGGGGCACTGCAGAGCGGCCATTAGACTGCGCAAATACGCATTGCGAGCGTCGCAGCCTCAGCCCTCATGTCTATTCTTCAGCGTAAAAAATCCGTCCTGTTACTTAAAAAATATAACTCTGTATTCACAGTGACAGAGAGCGCATTTTCTCGTCGACGAATACGTGAAATCACGGACGGACCGACAGACAGACGGTCATGGCGAGCACAATAGCGCCTTTTTTCCATAAACGAGAAAATGTTTTAAAAAGAATGAAAATGCCGACAAGTTGGCATAAAATTATATGCAATTCATTAATCACAGGGGGAGTGATAGGAGCAATTCTATGATATCATCATGAAGAAATAAGTAAGAGTTACGACATTAAGGTAGCAATCTTAAAAATTGTTAGGTAAAACGTAATCAATACAGTACAAAATATTATCTGGTAAGTTATACAATAAGTCATGATATTAAAATTTTTAAAATATTTCAAGCTAGGATGTATTTTTTCTACAAGTTCAATTAAATAATAGTAATTGTTTTTTATCGGAATTTTTCAAGCGATGTTTTTCACTGGCTTTAACAGATCAAAATGTAGGTTTCCATAAACATTTTATTGCATGAACGACATTTTATATGTAATAAGATTGCTCATCAAGGTTTGTAAGATTTGAATAGTGAGATTTTGATTGGCAAGTTCATAAAATATGCAAATCGGATTTTAATTAACAATTTAAATTCGAAAAATCATTTCGAAACCAATTTCAAAGACTTGATGAATATGGCAATTTTGATATTTATAGCCGAGGCCTTATCATTAATGATGGCGGCCTCATTTGAATGATGTTACAATGTAACATCACTGCGCATCAGCAATAACGCTCACAATTGCAACATACCGCACCACCATCGTGAGTTTGCAACATCACCTCACCGTGCAACACGTTGCAAACATCGCAATTGCAACATCACACAAGGCTCGGTGCTCGGACCGACCTTGTTTCTTATATACATCAATGACCTTGGAGAAGGAATCAGCGCCAGAGTCAGACTTTTTGCTGATGACACGCTCATGTATTCTTGCATACGATCGCGACTTGACGCGCAACGACTACAAGAAGACCTAGACAAGTTGGTAATGTGGGAACAAAAGTGGCAGATGGCCTTCAACGTTGACAAGTGCCACCTGCTGTCAGTCACCAGGAAGAGGAATAGAGTGCCCACTACCTACTCGCTCTATGGACAGGCGCTGGAACAAGTCCCCAGCGCCAAATACCTCGGCGTTGAAATATCAGAAACTCTGCACTGGGGGAATCACATCGAGGCAACTGCAGCCAGAGCCAACCGGTCCTGCGCGTTCGCCTGTCGAAATCTTAAGGGATGCCCAACACAAGTCCAAGTTCACTGCTATAAAAGCCTCGTACAACCGCTGTTAGAATATGCATCACCGGCCTGGGATCCGCATCAGCAGCACCTGAGAACCTCTCTTGAGATGGTACAACGCAGAGCGGCCCGCAGAATCCTGGGAGACTTTAGCCCCACTTCCAGTGCCACTGAGATGGTAGCCAAACTTGAGCTGGAAGAGCTCCGTCTGAGGAGAACGGCAGACAAAGCATGCATGCTGTACAAAATGCTGCATCGCCTAGTCGATGTCCAACCTCCTTCAGGACTGTTTCAACCAGTCACACGAGCAACAAGGTGGCACCAACAGAAGCCGCAGGTTCCACGCAGCAGAACCGACGTCCACCTACACTCCTTCTTTCCGTCGGCCATCAGAATATGGAACTCCCTGAGTGCAGAGGTCGTGGCAGCTACATCGCTACCTGCTTTCCAGTCAGCTATACAAGGCTGGCTCAGGGCGTACCATAACTAAAACCTTTCTATATCCTGTTTCTCCAATTTACTCATTTTTTTTTCTAGGACGTTACACGTTCTCCAATGCCCTCATGTGCGTGCGCGCAACCGTTGGTGGGTTTTTTTCTTCAATTATGGAGTATCCACTATATTATTATGAAAATTGTTATGAATAATCACCGCACCGAGCAACACGTTGCAAGCATCGCAATTGCAACATCACCGCACCGAGCAACACGTTGCAAACATCGCAATTGCAACATCATCGCACCGAGCAACACGTTGCAAACATCGCAATTGCAACATCACCGCACCGTGCAACACGTTGCAAACATCGATCGCAATTGCAACATCACCGTACCGAGCAACACGTTGCAAACATCGATCGCAATTGCAACATCACCGTACCGAGCAACATGTTGCAAACATCGCAATTGCAACACAACGCACCGTGAGTTTGTCACCACCAAACATTGCATTATAACTGCACCTCACCACATAACTGCATCAACACTGTGTCACCACTATACTGCACTATAACTGCACTACTGCTGGGTCACCACTGCACGGCCACTGCATCATTCCTGCTCCACGTATATACCGTCAGTGTAGTGTACAGCTGCCTAGCATTCCCTCGCCATCAGTATTCCAAACAAATGATTATCATTTAATCAACGAACTAAAATCTTCAATCATTTTAAATATTGATCTTATTGTTAACGGAAGAAACACGGATACCATTCGTCATCAACTGGTAAGCTTTAGTCTTCGTTAATCATGGAACGAGTTGACCGATTGATGGAAAAGTGGTTCCTTGTGAAACAAAATATTATACATCATAATTGAATATTTCCCAGCTATATGATTATAAATTGTACAGAATTTTTCGTAAAACAATTTACATTGTAAAAAATTATGTAGCTAGATTTTGACAATAATTTTCGCACTTTAAGTCTTCTTTTATCTCTAGCCAAATTCTCCTCAACCAAAATATTTTTTATCCCCGTTGTTATGCAAGTTGCGTAAGTAAAAACGCATAAAACGACGTAAGTCTTTCTAATTTAATTCACCATGGCTGGGTTTTGCGTCCCTTTTCTTGCGGTTCTTGGATGCATTTTCCCTTATTTTTCGTGTCTTCACCGGGTCGATTGAAAGGCCTTTTAAAAAAGTGACAGTTAAGGCCAGCGGGACGATCTTCTGGTTCTGCTGAAGAGATTTTACGAGACGGAAAGTCGTAAACACGAAGCGAGACGCATAACGTAATGTCACATGACAGCGATTGTGGCGTCACATGACAGAGCATGTAGCGTCACATGACAGCGCATGCAGCGTCACATGACAGCGCATGTAGCGTCACATGACAGCGCACGTAGCGTCACATGACAGCGCATGTAGCGTCACATGACAGCGCACGTAGCGTCACATGACAGCGCATGTAGCGTCACATTACAGCGCACGTAGCGTCACATGACAGAGCATGTAGCGTCACATGACAGCGCACGTAGCATCACATGACAGCGCATGTAGCGTCACATTACAGCGCATGTAGCATCACATGACAACGCATGTAGCGTCACATTACAGCGCACGTAGCGTCACATGACAGCGCATGTAGCGTCACATGACAGCGCATGTAGCGTCACATGACAGCGCATGTAGCGTCACATTACAGCGCACGTAGCGTCAAATGACAGCGAACGTAGCGTAGCGTCACATGACAGCGCATGTGGCGTCACATGACAGCGCATGAGGCGTCACATGACAGCGCATGCAGCGTCTCATGACAGCGCATGTAGCGTCACATGACAGCGCATGCAGCGTCACATGACAGCGCATGTAGCGTCACATGACAGCGCATGCAGCGTCACATGACAGCGCATGTAGCGTCACACGACTGCGAAAGCAGACTTACACGGCTTCCAGCACCATTATTTCGATCATTCAAATTCGATATTTTAGAAACATGTTGACGGAATTGTACGAAATTTGGGAAGTGGTTTAATTCAAAATAATTGTATCAGAAGAAAAATGTCATGATTCTCTTTAAAAGAGCAATTTCGTGTGTTTAAAAGAAACTACCAAAGTATTTGCAGGATAAATGAAGAAGTTTCCTCAGTGGTTTGATCATAACTCCTATATATATGAATCAATTAGAGACCATTAAAATGTTGTAGTTCGCATCCACGATTTTTCCTTAAACTTCGAAGGCGTAAAATCCTATTCAAGAGGATGCCGTTATAATCTTGTTTAGCTTGTTTATCTATTTTCTTTATTAAAAATATATTTTCTTATAGTTTCCGTATGAGAGAATCTACTTGTTTTTTTTATCATTTTGATCATCATATGTCTGAAATAGTTTAGCAAATTAAGTTGATTAAACCTATTAAGTGTTTTTGGTATATAATTATTCTTCATCTGGGAGCATAAATTCACATGACGCATTTATCAATTAAATCCACGGTTTTAACTCCTAGTATTTGAGTATCATAAGACAAGGCGAAACATCAATTCTTGGAAATAAAAATCGTGTGAATTGTAGGAATGTCCCTTAATCTCTTAATGGATGAATTTATGTATACAAAAAATTTAGTCTGTTTTACAACAGACGTGGTAATTGTTCATTGTTCCCGTATTTAAATCAAAGCAATACCGTCAATTTTTTTAACGAAATCCTTGTCCTAATTAGAATTTTTTTTGTCGGTGTGACTAAGTTTCTAATTAGTCGTAGCTCTTAAAAATATAGAATTCAAATGGTTTCGTAAACAAATTTTTTTCCTTTACATTGCAGTTCATCAACACCTGAATTTCCGAACTGGAATGAAAAAATATTTGCATAGTTTATCACGAACTATTTGTTGACATAGGCCGCTAAATATATGTGTAGTTCAAAATTTTTGATACTAAAAAATATTACAATTACATGGGAAAATTTTGGGATTTTTATGCTGAATATTTATTCATATTTTACAGTAGGAGACAAAATTATACAAATTAATAATGACACGTTCAAACTAAAATACCTGCATATTGAAACCTATAGTTTGAGTATAGCGGATGAGAGATATAGCTGGAAATCCTATACTTTGAGTAGGAAAGGAGAAACAGATAGCGCTTGAAAAAGTTGAGTTTGAGTAGGAAAGGAGAGATATAGCTGGAAAATGGAAAAAACATATATGCAGAAAATATTATTTACCGTATTCGTTTCTCATTAGAATCGATGATTAACTGAGAACGTTTGTTAAGGACCTACAAATTACGGATCACAAGTTGGCTTCATACAAATTTTTGTAAATTATCTTCACAAGATTCGTCTGTATTATATGACTACTTATATCTCATAGGTTGATTTTGTAATGACCAGTAGCTTAGAATTTTAATTACGAAATTATTTTGCATTTGTAGAATTACGGAGTTATCTTTATTTATATCAAATACGGAGAAAAAAAGATCGCCCGCCAAATTATTCAGGTTGCTATTATAAATATAATAAATATTTTTGTATCCTCTACAGAAATATTCATCGACTTCTAAAATTTCAAGAAGAAAACTGCTTATATTTGAGATGCAAAATATCTGCGCACACCCGTGCAGTAGCAATTTATTTTCGTTTCTCAACCAGAAATATTTCATTATTTACAGAATAAGATTTCTATATGGTGCGGGGAATTTTCGTCGTCGCCATATTGCGTTGAAGGAGCTTAAGGTTCGTTTTCTATCAAGCACTTCTGGTTCAATATCTCCAAAACAAACCATGCGACTTGCCTCTATAAATAAGGGATATTTGGATGTCAAAGATTGGTATTTCTAGAAAAATTGAGCCTTATGGCAACATTTTTTTTAATTTCGTCCTGTTATAGTTTAGTCATGAACTTTATTTTCGTAATGAAAAATATAAAAGTATAGCGATTAATTAATATAACGTTTCTGGCTCGTTGGGAAGCTACAAGTGGTTGAATTTAGTGGACAATTTTGAAAAAAAAAAATCCTGTAAATGTTCAACAGCACACATGACTACATATATCTCGCAGTACAATCAAGTTACTGTATCCTCACTATCATAAACATGCGCATGTTACCGCTGCAATGTACAAATAAAAAATAAAAAATTTGGCACACACATGTTAATAGCTTGGGCAATGTACGGGTAGAACGCATTATTCTCTCTTATTACTAACTATTATCCCTCATCATCATGAACTTGAGGCAATTAAATTGACATGTAAGATGAAAAGCTCCGTACAAATATCATTAAGATATCGGCACTACAAGTTTGAACATTGAAACATCAAAGATGAATGAACCAGAATAAAAAATAACGGATTTCAGAACAATTTCTTAGAGTGTCATTAATGAAACAAATTCAAATAAAAAATACAGAATTCATTCTATTTGTGGAATAATTTTCCTATTGCAACTTTCTTAGGTGAACTGTTAGAACATTTTGCCAATGCGTGCAGTTTACAGTATTTCTACGTCAATACCCCGTTTAAAATTCAATACCCTATTTATGATGTAATTATTCATTGTTACTGAATTTATCCGTGTGGGATAAATTCAGTATTTTTCAACCTTTTTTTAAATGTGTGCAGTATATTTCTCCGACAATCCCCCGTTTGAAAATGTAAACTCTATTTATGATGTGCTTATTCATTGTTTTTAAAATTATCCGTGTGGGATAAATTTAGTATTTTTTAAACCTTTTTACCAATGTGTGCAGTTTATTTCTACGTCAATCCCCCGTTTGAAAATGTACTCCCCTATTTATGATGTGCTTTCTCATTGTTACTAAAATTATCCGTGTGGGATAAATTTAGTACTTTTCAAACATTTTACCAATATGTGAAGTTTATTTCTACGTCAATACAGCGTTTGAAAACGTACACCCCTATTTATGATGTGCTTATTCATTGTTACTGAATTTATCCTTGTGGCTTTTGCTCTCCGCCGTACACCCTTTTGTGTTGGGAGGCTACAATAAATTCAGGGGGCAGAGAGCAATAAGTTTAATGTGTTTTATAGCAGACGCAGCTTGTGGGCACGACGCCGTATTGATCTTGTCGTGATGAATGAGGGGATTTGTGGGCATTACCCTCAGGTTGAGGGTCGTGCCCTCAACCTGAGGGTAATGTGCTCTTCTTGCTGCTGTTCGTCGTCGTGTTGGAGATGTTTGGCTTGATGAATGTATTGACTGTGAAAGTTTACGTTTAGATGAAAATTCTTAGTTCAGCTAAAATATACAAAGGAAATTTTTAAGGTGTTTGGCTTGATGAATGTATTGGCTGTGAAAGCTTACGTTTAGGTAATTAACGATAATACGTAATTCATCGAAAATATGCAAAGGAATTTAGGTAAAATAGGTTCCAAGAAGAAATATCAGTCTGCATAGATACGTTATACTACAACTAATCATGATTTATAGTATTTAAACTGTCCTGTTGAGTTAGAATTCGTAGTCACCCTTTAAATTTCTTATGGTATTGAAATTGAATCTCTGCTGGTTTCTGCTAAGATAATTTATTTCGATTAGAAATTAATATATTATTTTAATGATTAACATTTCGATTGTATAAATCGAAGACCACATTTTTTCCGCTTGTGCTCAGTCAAAGTCAATGCAATGCTCTTGCTCTTGTGTTTTTTATTTACTGTGTTTTTAATTGTAATTTATTAAACAACTTCGCATAGTTTTACATTCTTATTTTTTCTGTTGAAAAATCAATCTTTGTGTTTATTTCCTACAAAAGTTTCATTACCAAGAAACTCTGTCGGTCAAACCCTAACGACGGACCTTACGGAGAAATGTTTGAACAGCGTCATCCGAAAATTCTTCATCGAGAACTTCTCCCCGTTCACTTCTATCTTAGTACTATCAATAACAATCAAACAATAAGAAGCAAAACTCGAGACAATATTATTAAATAAAATCATCAAAAGAAATGAGTCATAACTTGGAAAATCATGGCTCGTGACCTCCAATGACCAAGAATTTTCCCCAGATTTTCTTTGTCGTCTTAGTTTTAATCCTGGGCTGAAATTAATACTCTAGCCCGGGCCATCTCGAGACGCAATAACCGTTAAAGCCGCCATGTTGCTGTGGGGTTGGGTCTATGAACCCTCTATTGCTGTGGGGTTGGGTCTATGAACCCTCTATTGCTGTGGGGTTGGGTCTATGAACCCTCTATTGCTGTGGGATTGGGTCTGTGAACCCTCTATTGCTGTGGGGTTGGGTCTGTGAACCCTCTATTGCTGTGGGGTTGGGTCTGTGAACCCATCATTGCCCAGGGGTTAGGCTCAGTAGACCCGCCTTCACTTAGAGGTTGGGTCTATGAACCCTCTTTTGCTGTGGGGTTGGGTTCAGTAGACCCTCTTTTGCTGCGGGGTTAGGTCTATGAACCCTACTTTTCCTGGGGTTAGGTTCAATAGATAATTGTCTGTGGGGTTAGGTACAATGGACCTTTTTGGCGCATTTTCTCATTTATGGAAAAAATGCACGATTGTGCTCGCCATAGCCGTCCGTCCGTCCGTCTGTCCGTCCATGACTTCACTTTTTCGTCGACGAGAAAATGCGCTCTCTGTCACTCACTGCAGTGAGTACTGAGTTATATTTTTTTGGTATGGGGTCAGTTCCGTGAACCCTCCCTTGTTTTGGGGTTAGGCTGTGCAGATCGTCATTTGCTGTGGGTTAAGCACTGCGGAGCGTTTTTTGGAATGGGTGTAGGCCAGTGAGCCCTCCTTTACTGTGGGTTTAGCGGTGTACCCTTCACTGACGTGGGGATAGACCCCAAAAAATATAACTCAGTGCTCACTGCAGTGAGTGATGGAGAGCGCATTTTCTCGTCGACGAAAACGTGAAGTCACGGACGGACAGACAGACGGACAGACGGACATGGCGAGCACAATAGTGCATTTTTTCGGGAGCGCAGACGTGCACCACCAATTTCGTGCACCAATAAGCCCTGAATCGAACGCCGTGGATCTCTCCAGACCTACACAAATCAGCCGTGCACCACTCGACTTTGTCCTCTTCCGGCCTTGACCACCACCAGCCGTGCACCACCAGGCCGCGGATCGAATATGACTTCCAGGCATCGTTAAAATACGTACGTTTACGTTCACCGCATCTGAGGTTAGGTTTCAGATAGCATAGTTCTGTTCCAAAATTTATCGTCCTTCGACAAGTGGCCATGCGACCAAGGGCTGGTTCGACCCACGGCCTAGATACGGACGGCTTGAAGTGTTGAAGGCTACGTTCCGGCAGGCAGGAACCAAGATGGTCCATTACATCCATGGCAGTGGTGGTCTTCGGCAGGCGACCCCATTTTTTCCATAAATGAGAAATTGCTCTAAAAACCCTTCTCTGGTCTTAAATGTCGTAGACCGTACTTAGAATCTGGCGAGGTTCCACATAAAAAAGATGATTGCTGGTGGAAGCCTGTGCACTGCTCGCTGGTAGGGCTAGTTACAAAGGACACTATAGAGGTTGGTAATATGTAGGATATAATAAACTTGTAAGATATAATAAATTTGTAAGATATAATCGTGTAAGATATAATAAACTTGTAAGTTATAATCATGTAATATATAATAAACTTGAAAGATATAATCATGTAAGATGTAATCATGTAAGATATAATAAACTTGTAAGATATAGTCATGAAAGACATAATAAACTTGTGTCTTAAAATTTATACACATCTAAGCTTGCATTTGAAGGGAGTGTCTCTATAAATTGTTAATCGAAAGTCTAGGTTTATCATTACACCAGAACTTCCTTGCTAACGTACGTTTTTCTATAAAGTAGAACACTGGCACTTTAGCTTCCGTTTTGGATGAATTTAGTGGAATTGTGGAATCTTTGTGGAAAGCTGGTGGTGCCGGGGAAATTTAAATAGCTATTTTAACAAGCTAGAGTGGTATGCAAATCAAGCGCTCACGGTGCATGATGCTGCTTATTGAAGCTCAAGATATGATACGAACATGTAAAGAAAAATGATTAACATGTTTCTATGAAATAATTCTGCAACAAACAATGTTGAATATTATTGCAATAACAATACTGAATATACTGAATATTATTGTACAAGACAGAGCGCAACGCGACAGGAAGCAGGTGTTTAAATTTGTTAGTCATTTAATATAAATTGGTCTGAGACGAACTCAGAATAAAACGATCAATTTTTATATGTAAATTTAAAATGCATTGAAATTTTGTCTTATTTTCACTAGCTAACTACAGACAGATTTTATTTAACTAAAAAAATAAACTTGTGTTGACCTTGATGCTAATGGCTGCAGATGTTCATCATTTGAGACAACAATGAGGATATTCATTTGGCTTTATAACGATAATAAATATCTTTAAAAAATTACTCTTATAAATACTGTTTTTTTATTGTATTCGTGCTTAGCTTTCGTTATTATGCAAAAGCTGGAGGAGGTGTGAGGGAGCGAGGCACTCAGTTTACGCCAGGTAAACAGCGTGTAAATCCTGCGAGCTTTACGACCTCAGCGTCAACGCGGTGCTTCATATCTGATAAGAACGAACACTTCAAGCCTGTTCCTGATAACGTGTTCAGTTCAGATCTGATATGAACGAAAACATCAAACCTGTTCCTGATAACGTGTTCAGTTCACTTCTGATAAGAACGAACACTTCAAGCCTGTTCCTGATAACGTGTTCAGTTCAGATCTGATATGAACGAAAACATCAAGCCTGTTCCTGATAACGTGTTTAGTTCAGATCTGATAAGAACGAACACTCCAAGCCTGTTCCTGATAACGTGTTTAGTTCACGTCTGATAAGAACGAACACTTCAAGCCTGTTCCTGATAACATTTTCATATTATATATAACCGTTCCAACCGATCCAGTCGTATTATTTGCGGTCGCATTCAGCTTACGAGTTGCACTTTAAATTTGTATGAGTAACGTCACTGCGTTAAAACAATTGAATGTACTATAAAAATCTTTGCCGTATTTTAGAATTAATATTTCTCTTGCTGTTTTTTATTTGCTGCCATCCATACATTACATTTCACATGAGTAGCTCCTATTCTCTCTTTCTTTCTCCTTGTATCTCTCTTTATTTTAATTTGTATTTCTATTCTACGAGTCTCTTTATCTTCGTCTCTAGATGTCTCTCTATCATCCATTCTCTCTGTCTACATATCGTCACTTACTGCCAGTAACTCTCTTCATCTCTCTCTTTAATTCTCGCTAAATCTTTTTAATTTCATCGTGAAAATTAATGTCACATGAACTTTTACCATTCCCTGCGTAACAGAACTTCAAATACCTTATAATTCGTATTTTTAGCATGAAATTCTCGATCTATTTTGTTTAGTTTTGCAAATAATAATTCAAATATAATGATTCAAGTGTATCGAAGTGGGTTATTCTAGACAACGCGGTATCCCCACTTCGCCTGCAGGCTCTCGTATAGTGAACTCGTCTGGGCTGAAATTCTTCAGAGCTTCGTGCGTGATTTCATTAAGGAAAATCATCGTCTCGCTTTCTGCTGCAGCTTCCTGGATTTGTAGTAGAAAAAACATAAGTTACTTAGGGAATTTTTTCCTTGCAATCGGTGTGACTGCAGCAGTAAAGTTCTTGTCTGACTGTGGGACGCACAACTGGACAAATGCTCTCAGCTACGGTGCAAGAAAATGAGGCCTGTAGCCTGTTTTTTTTTGGTGCACTAAAAAATAACTGAATTTCAAAGACCGAATAGAGTAAGGAAATTTACTTAAATCCTTGTAAATTTTTATTATGCATGGGTTTTAGAACTATTTTCCAATATTTCAGTTAAATATTTATATACACGTTGATCGCTACTTCTGAACGTTAAAAATACTCAACTTTATTCATTTAGAGCAGTAAAAACATCATCTAAATCAGATTGATAGTCAATTTGATGCCGAATTACTCATTCGTCCGCTGGGAAGCAAGATTAAATTAATAAATCATTAGATTAGGTAGTACTTGACGTCACAAATCTGCCGAGAGTCAATGGGGTTTGTTGAGCCTTTGTGATATTTTGTATGCATTTATATCAAATTTAATATTTTTATTATTAGTTTCATAGTCATTGGCTTTATCAAAAGTTCATTAGTCGATGTAGGCAGGTTTTAAATTTTCTCGCGATCGCATCAAGTGATAAAAAAAGAAAATAAAAAATGCTACAGGAAAATTTCTTTCTTCTATTCATTTGTTTTTTAGAACGATATTATGAAGAAAGAAGGGTACATTTCAAGCAGTTGATCTTGGCCCACTGAAGCTCCGGAGGATTGAAGCAGCAACACGTTTGTTTTTTTTTGTCATCAGTATGAAGTCTGCTGCAGGTTGGTCCAGGTCATCGCTCTCAACTTTCCCCACGGGAGGCGCCGCTGAAAATTGATTCCGAAAAAAAATTTATTCCGAAAAAAAAATCCACGTGGGGGGGGGGAGGTGAGGCGTGGGGTCCGGGGCGCTCGGTCTTTTCGTAGATCAAACATGCGAAGAAGCAATTGGGAATTTTTTGACATTTTTTTTCCACTACAGGTGACAGGTGTAATCTAATTCGTTTCTATTTATTGTCGGTCTCATCTGCTCCATTCCAAAGAATAGCATATATCATTTACTTCATTTCTACTAATGGCAGGTCTCATCTACTGAATTTCCACTAATGGCAGGTCTCATTTACTCCATTTCTACATATGGCAGGTATCATCTACTACATTCCTACTAACGGCAGGTCTCATCTACTCCATTTCTACTAATGGCTAGTCTATTCTACTCCGTTTATACTTATGGCAGGTCTCATCTACTTCATTTTAACTAATGGCAGGTTTCATCTCCTTCATTTGTACTAATGGCAGGTCTCATCTACTCCATTTCTACTTATGGCAGGTCTCATCTACTTCATTTTAACTAATGGCAGGTTTCATCTCCTTCATTTGTACTAATGGCAGGTCTTATCTACTCCATTTCTATAAATGGTAGGTCTCGTCTACTCCATTTCTACTAATAGCAGGTCTCATCTACTCTATTTCTACTAATAGCAGGTCTCATCTACTCCATTTCTACCATGGCTGTTTTTTTAATCATGCCAGGTCATCATGAGGATGATTGTCGTGGTAATCGTGAATGACAAGAAGCTCTATTCCCTCACCGGCGATTGCACTCTGCAATTGCGAGTTTGCAATGCCAGCCTAGATCACCTGCTGGTTGTAGTCTAGGATCGTAAAGCTGAGCAAGATTGTTGGCAATTTGATATTAATCTTATATTTATAGGTCAATTCAAGTTCAGGATTCATACAAAACTGATCAGAGACGGTAGATTGAATCAAGCCTCCATCGTAGAACTTACCATTACCGACGCTGAGGCAATCATCTATTTTTTGCTATTTTAAAAAATTAAATTGAATTTTCTATCTAGAAGATTTAATATTTCCAGGCTGAGGATATTATGAACTTGTGCTGCATTCACCGCCAGCATAAATGTTTTTCCTAAGGAAAGGAAAATTTACCACAAATGTAATGCTTTAAATTTAGCAGAGATTATGTTTTAATGTTTTTCAACTGTAGCCCATATTAATTAATGTAGAAGTGTACGAATTACATCTAGCGTTTTTGGCAACATGCAGCAGGCACAGATAACGTCTCACTATTTTTAATGTAATCAGCAATTTTAAATTTTAGTAAGATAATGTCTTATTTTTGGAGAATTTTTTTTTGCAGAGCAGGTCTCCTTTTGAAGAGTAGCTCTCATTTTTGAAGATCAAGTCTCTTTTTAAACAGCAGCTCTCAATTTTGAAGAGCAGTTCTCATTTGAAGAAGAGCTCTCAATTTTGAAGGGAAGCTCTCATTTTTGAAGAGCAGCTCTCATTTTTGAAAAAAAACAGCTCCCATTTTTGGAGAGCAGCTTTCATTTTTGAAGATTGGCTCTCATTTCGAAAAGCAGCTCTCATTTTGCGAGAGGTATCTCCCATTTTTTGAAGAACAGCTCTAATTTTTTAATAGCAGCTCTTATTTTCGAGGAGTAGCTCGCAGTTTTGAAAAGCAGCTCTCATTTTTTGAAGGGGAGCTCCCAATTTTAAAGAGTAGCTCTCATTTTCGAAGAGCAGCTCTCATTTTCGAAGAGTAGCTCTCATTTTCGAAGAGCAGCTCTCATTTTTGGAGATCAGCTCTCATTTTTGAAGAGCAGCTCTCATTTTGATGAGCAGATCTCATTTTTGAATAGTGGCATTCATCTTTGAAGAGTTGCTCTCATTTTTGAAAAGTAGCTCTCATTTTTTGAAGAGCAGCTTTCATTTTGGAATAGTAGCTCTCATTTTTGAAGAGCAGCTCTCATTTTTAAAGAGCAGCTCTCATTTTTGAAGAGCAGCTCTCATTTTTGAAGAATAGCTCTCATTTTTTAAAAGCAGCTCTCATTTTTGAAGAGCAGCTGGTAACATTGATTTAGATGTGAAGGGACGGTTTCATATGATACATCGAAAACTAACAAAAGCTAAGTAAAGAAGATTAATAATAGCCGTACTTTTAGAACTCGCTTAATTAAACGTTGCGGCCTTGGCACGCGTAGCGGCCTTAGTACACATAGCGGCCTTGGTACACGTAGCGGCCTTAGTATACGTAGCGGCCATAGTATACGTAACGGCTTTAGTACACTTAGCGGCCTTAGTACACGTAGCAGCCTTAGTATACGTAGCGGCCTTAGAACACGTAGCGTCCTTAGTGCACGTAGCTCTTGATTTCTCGTCCGTGATTGGTCAGTAACGGCTTGGAATGCCCTTAGTGATTGGCTACCGGAGTTTCAAACTCGTAACTATTTTGATAACAGCCAACACACGGCGACTAAGTATATAACTAGCGTATGAATAATTACCGTGTGTATGTTGCTCCAATACTTTGATCAACTAACTTGTCTTGGACGCTCACCTACCCTTTAGAAATTATTTGCATTCAGTAAAGCAGCCACTGATAAGCCACCCTTGGCCGTCGAAAATTCGGCCATAATTTAGACGTTTAAAAACTCTCAAAATACAAATAAATTATCAATGACGAGCGCCGCGGCGCTGCGCCTATATTTCCATAGGGAAATGTTGGTCGCTGGAAGATGCATTGTCGGACGACAGGTGCAGTGGCTGGCAGGTGCAGTGGCTGGCAGGTGCAGTGGCTGGCAGGTGCTCTGGCTGGCAGGTGCAGTTACTGGTAGGTGCAGTGGCTGGCAGATGCAGTGGCTGGCAGGTGCAGTGGCTGGCAGGTGCAGTGGCTGGCAGGTGCACTGGCTGGCAGGTGCAGTGGCTGGCAGGTGCAGTTACTAGCAGGTGCAGTTACAGGCAGGTGTACACATCAGTTCTTATCTTATCAATTACTTACACGTAATTGATAAGATGCAGCAAGTAAAGCCGTGTTTGAGCAGCTGCAGCAGGTGTAGCCGTGTTTGAGCAGCTGCAGCAGGTGTAGCCGTGTTTGAACAGCTGCAGCAGATGTAGTCGTGCTTGAACAAATACAGCAGATGCGGTAAGTTCAGTAATTATCTCACAAATATTTTCTAGCATCGCCGGCAACAATGAGAACTCAATTTCGACTGAGCAAAAATAAACGACCTCGTCCTTTCATCTCCGGAGCCCCACTGAGTCAGCAACAACAATCGCTGTTCTTCAAGGCATAAAAAAATGGCCAAGTGTGATCAGATCAGTTCCGGAAAATGACGATAGCTGTTCCATGTTTTCCGATGAGCTCACAAAATCGAAGGCGATTGGAAACAGCGAATTAAAGTTCTGTCGAGTAACGACTTGTAAGAATGACATCACTGCAGATCGCGGCAGATCATGGCAGATCGCAGCAGGCCATGGCAGATCATAGCAAATCACAGCAGTTCACGGCAGATCACAGCAGTTCACGGCAGATCACAGCAGTTCGCAGCAGATCTCAGAAGATCACAGCAGGTCACGACAGATCACAAGAGATCACAGCAGGTTGTTGCAGATCCCAGCAGATCACCGAGGTCGCGGCAGATCACAGCAGGTCGCGGCATATCACAGCAGATTACAGCAGATCACAACAGATCACAGCAGATTGCGGCAGATCACAGCAGGTCGCGGCAGCTCACAGCATGTCACCGCAGATTACAGCAGGTTACGGCAGATCACAACATATCACAGCAGGTTGCCGCAGATCATAGCAGATCGAAGCAGGTTGCCGCAGATCATAGGAGCTCACAACATGTCGAGGCAGAACGCAGCAGGTCGCCGCAGATCATAGCAGATCACGAAATATTCGCGGCAGATCACAGCAGGTTGCTGAGTTTCATATCAGGTCCCAACATGTCGTCTGTAATATATCCCCTCAAGCTTTTTGTTGGTCTGCAATTGAATCTTTGGTTGAGAATCTTGGATGATAAATGAATTCGTTTATCAGGACAACTTTAAAGATTGAAAGAGAAGATGCAATAGTAGCAATGGATACAGTGGGATGATGGCGATCAACAATATTTACGATATTGGACGGTCTAAAGATATAATCCAAAGACAGTACTATCAAAACTCCCGTAAGTGCACGTAGCGGCTTATTTTTTGACTGTGATTGATGGTTCAGCTTGAAAAGCCTTCATTGATTGGCTAACGGGACTCCAGCATTTATGATAGCACGGCCACATGCCATTGCAAGATGGAGGTATTTATTTGATCAGCAAAGTTGATTGAATGCGAGAGACTCTAGAACAGCATGAATGACAATGATGAAGAAAAATTTGGATGAAATGAAATTAAATCCATAGGTGAGATCATGGTCGATTTGAAATTTTCGTTAATCTCTGGATTTTTTTGCCATGGGTGCACATAAAACTTATAGAAGTCGAACCAAAAACTTTCAAAATGAAATTCTTGCATTGTTACTTCACCAATAAGAAAATAAAAATGAAATTTTGCATTATTCATCATAAACAAAACCGCTTTGTGCACCTTTGTATTACACTGAGTACATCTGCACTGGTTAATACAACTGCTTTGGCATGAGGGTAGCAGCACTGGCATGAGGGTAGCAGCACTGGCATGAGGGTAGCAGCACTGGCATGAGGGTAGCAACTGGCATGAGGGTAGAAGCACTGGCATGAGGGTAGAGGCACTGGCATGAGGGTAGTGGCACTGGCATGAGGGTAGAGGCACTGGCATGAGGGTAGTGGGCACTGGCATGAGGGTAGCGGGCACTGGCATTAGGGTAGCGGGCACTGGCATGAGGGTAGCAGCACTGGCATGAGGGTAGTGGCACTGGCATGAGGGTAGTAGCACTGGCATGAGGGTAGCGGGCACTGGCATGAGGGTAGCGGCACTGGCATGAGGGTAGCTGCACTGGCATGAGGGTAGAAGCACTGGCATGAGGGTAGAGGCACTGGCATGAGGGTAGTGGCACTGGCATGAGGGTAGAAGCACTAGCATGAGGGTAGAGGCACTGGCATGAGGGTAGTGGCACTGGCATGAGGTTAGAGGCACTGGCATGAGGGTAGCGGCAAAGGCATGAGAGTAGAGGCACTGGCATGAGGGTTGTGGGCACTGGCATGAGGGTAGAGGCACTGGCATGAGGGTAGCAGCACTGGCATGAGGGTAGCAGCCCTGGCATGAGGGTAGTGGCACTGGCATGAGGGTAGCAGCCCTGGCATGAGGGTAGCAGCCCTGGCATGAGGGTAGCGGCACTGGCATGAGGGTAGCAGCACTGGCATGAGAGTAGCGGCACTGGCATGAGGGTAGCGGCACTGGCATGAGGGTAGGGGCAGTTCCCTCTGTTCACCGGAGCGGAAGATTGCAAGGACGCTGTTATCGTTAGCGCAGGGCGAAAATTTAGGGTAAAGTGTTTGCCCTGACAGTGTGTTACATGCTTACTGTACGTAACTTAGAGTACGTAAAGTGCTTAGTGTACGCAATGTGCATACTATACCTAACTTACTTAGAGTACGTAAGGAGCTTTAATTACGTAATTTGCAAAGAATACCTAACGTGTTAAGTGTATGTAAAGTGCTTAGTAAAAGTCACATGCATAATGTACGTAGTGCGCAAAGTGTATGCAGAAAACGCGTTTTTTGTACGTATAATGTGCTTAGTGTAGGCAATGTGCAACTATACTTACGTAGCTTACTTAGTGTACGTAAGGCTCTTTTATTACGTAATTTGCAAAGAGTGCGTAACGTGCTAAATGTAGTGTAAGTAACTTGCATAGAGTTAGTCACATGCTTAGTGTACGTAGTGCATTAAGTGTATGTAGCAAACGCGTTTTTTGTACGTAACGTTCTTTTTTGTAGCTGTCATTCTCGACGCCATCGTTGCAGCGATGGTTTAAAGAACTCATCATTTATCGTATAATAGCAGATATCGTTGATTAGTGAACGTGATATGTTTTTATTTCGATCGATAAACGCGTTCGTTTGCCGCTCGCGATCGATGACTGAATGCATTTCGAGTGACGATCGACGATTTTTTTATAAAAGAACCGCCAAAAAATAAAATGTGTGTCAATCGAATGTAACAAATAGTAAGCTTAGTGCTTGCAATATGCTTATTCCAAAAGTCTCAATTAGTCAGTTTTAAATTGAAAACTTTGCACTTGATACAGAACTTTTGCTAAGTTGTTTACTTTTCATCAAGGTTTATCTGTAGAAAGCTAATGCAATCACACCCAGAGCTGTGCAATCCGCTTATCACGACTGTGGTCCACCAGCAATCACGGTACTGAGCCTGTATAAACAAACCAAACCACGACACTGATTGGTTCTTCAACTTTTGTTTATCATTTGTTACTATTATTTTGTATTAATTAATAATTTACGCTTGCATGAATTATTAATAAATAACGGAGAAAACATACATAAATATAATAAGTATGTATCACAACACGCTTTTCAACAAATCAAAACATTTAAACAGAATAAAAAATTGAGACTAAACCACTAAATTTTGAATAATCTCATCAGTAGAACCAACAATCTGAAACTATCATAAAAGAATATCAATTCTCATACGCGAATCATGGGCGCAGTTTTGATTGTAAAAATGTGGAAAAATAATAAAACTCACAAATTATTAATTAATTAGTCTTCATATGTCAACGAATATTTACAGAGCACAAATTATTGATTAATTTAGTCCCCAAACGTCAACAAATTTCAGAGATTGGACCAGATTGTAGATGGTTTTTGCCAGATCATTACACAATAATAACAATCACTATTACACAATAATATTTGCATTAAAATCACTACAAAATAATATTTTATTATTAATTAAATATTTAGTTTTTAATATTTAATTTTTCTCCTCGCAATCACACTACGAACATTAACAAAATCTCCATCATAAATTCCATCACTAATGGGAAGCATATAATATATATTAAACATTTAAATGAAATAAATAGATAAACGGAACGCGGAAGCACAGTATGTATTCATAATAAAAGTAATAAAACCTTCAAAACCATTCAAATCGCTCGTACAAAACCTCCAAAACCGTGAAGGAATTTTAATCATTAACAACTTAGCCTAATCATTAATAACTTTATCATTAATAACTTAATAATTGATAACTTAATCAATAATAACTTAATCATTAATAACTTTATCATTAATAACTTAATAATTGATAACTTAATCAATAATAACTTAATCATTAATAACTTTATCATTAATAACTTAATAATTAATAAATTACCGATTAATAAATTAATCATTAACAATTTAATCATTAATAACTCAATCATTAATAACCTTTTCATTAATAACTTTAGTCATGGTATTTTTTCATCTCACTCTACCGTTTCGTTTTCTCATTTTAGCGCATTTTCTCATTTATGGAAAAAATGCACTATTGTGCTCGCCATGTCCGTCTGTCTGTCTGTCTGTCCGTCCGTCTGTCCGTCCGTCCGTCCGTGACTTCAAGTTTTCGTCGACGAGAAAATGCGCTCTCTGTCACTCACTGCAGTGAGTACAGAGTTATATTTTTTTTATTTCGGTCGCATCTGTTTAATCCTCACTTTTCTTGTGGCGCTGTACCAACGCTGTGTTGATATGCCGCCAATTGAACCAAAATGTGCGTGATGTTTGTGTGTATGTGTGTGTGTGTGTTTTAAGTGTGTGTGTTTGTGTAGGTGTGTGTGTGTATATGTGTGTGTGTGAAAGTGTGTGTGTGTAGGTGCGTGTGTACAGGTGAGAGTGTGAACGGTTATCTCTGTTCATTGGAACTGAAAGGTTTCTTTGAATACAAAACAGCGCGACAAAACAGCCGCTCCTCTCCGCCCAATTCCAGACACACAAAAAAGAATTCCGGAGCTCATACCGAGATTCCCGAGGCGCTATTCCTGAGTACAGCGTTTGGAGTAATTTTGTTCCCGGTGGGAACGAGACCGGGAATTGGTTGGAGTGAAGTTGGAATAGGAGTGAAGTGGGAATAGGAGTGAAGTGGGAATAGGAGTGAAGTTGGAATAGGAGTGAAGTGGGAATAGGAGTGAAGTTGGAATAGGAGTGAAGTGGGAATAGGAGTGCCAGAAGGGGCAGAGTGGAAAATCTCTGTCCTGACAACAATTGAATCCGCGAAATATTCTATGACGGAAAAGAAAATGTTGAAACAAATCATGCCTACTGAATTATTAATCAATCAGATACAGTGCAAAAAAAGTATTCGATGTCGTGTTTGTGATAAGCATGCAATTCTAGAGCAAAGGTATTTGGGTTATACACTGTCATCCTCTTGCCTGTGACACATATATAAGTCGTTTGTTAAGCCCTAGTGGCTTAGGCGAAATTTCGACATTCAGGTTTCAAGGAGTTTTATTTGGGTAATCTTGAAGACATAGTTTCTGTAATTATGACATCAGAAATATTAGCTATCTAATACACAAGATAAACAACTATAAGCAAAATTATATCCAAGTTAACCAAAAAATGTATCATATCAGAATGAAGTACGAATGACAATTTATGTCCAGCTAAACTTCGGTCGGATGACTGAAGGTCCAAACAGAAAGATTACGTGAAGCGTACGTGTGAAAAATTGCGATTACATCGTTATTTATATTGACATTATAAATGTGACACATTGTATATATAATGACACATATATATTAGTCACGACTCGGCAGAAACAACACATACTCCACCGTTCGTAAATTAAAACTATACAATACTCGTCAGAAATGTGATCTGTAAATTCGATAACAACATGATGATAACAAAGCTCTATCGCGCTAGAAAGATGTCATTCAGTTTTGTTATTAAAATAAAGATTGTTTCTATTGAAGGCAGGTGACTTTAGTGCTGTGGCAAGGCTATCGGCATTCACGATAAATTTACATGGACGACAGTCTGCGCTTCATGCAATTTTCTTGCCATTTTTCTCCAAAAGCTAAAAACAATTTTTATAACCTAGAGAGTCGCAGAAAACCATACTGGTATTATTAGCTCTACAATTGTTACTATTAATTAAACAGGGCGATAATAAATACAGCTGCTGGATAGGAGCGTTCAGCTTTCGTCGCGGACAAGAGAGGTACACTGAGAAAAATGAGCGAGTATAATCCACCTTTTACCATGCAAACGTGTTGTCCAAAGTGTGTCACTATTTGGTTAACATGACCCATTCCCTTCTCTGAGTGCAGATGGCACAGATGGTGCCATGAGCGGCGCCAAAGACGTCATTTAAATGCAAAACTTGCGCGCCAAAGCGACTGCGAAGCT
The DNA here is from genome assembly GCF_000764305.2 of Hyalella azteca. Taxonomy (NCBI): domain Eukaryota; kingdom Metazoa; phylum Arthropoda; class Malacostraca; order Amphipoda; family Hyalellidae; genus Hyalella; species Hyalella azteca. Next base: position 212,578 of record NW_025931296.1, read on the forward strand.
CGCCCCCAGCAACCGTAACTTTGCAAATTGACTGTCATGCGCCAGTGCGATTGCATGAACTGCTGCTTGCACTGTACACCCACGTACTTGAAATTCACACCTGGGGATAGAAATATTGTTTTGAAATCATATACAATTAATTTAATCATATATATGAGTTGTTTTAAATTCATATTAATAGATATATATATTAATTTCAGTACACCCACGAACTTACGTACTTGAAATTCCTACCTGGGGATAAGAAAAATTTTTTGAAATCATATTTAATTAACTGATATGTATCAGTGATGTCACTTTCAGCTTACCGCATAGCGATGGAATTGAGATGCTTAGTAATATATATGAGATGCTTAGTAATATGCGTGAAAATGATGTGTTACGTATGTGTATTATGAATTCTTCCTCCTTTACAATTTTTCTTTTCTCATAATCATTCACGGTTTCTTAGCTTAACTCAAGCTCTCTTCCTATTTTCGGCACATGTCCCAACTAAATTTTACCACACTTCTATTTGACTTCACTTCTTGTTGTTTGTCAGCTACAAATCTTATAATTAATATTTAACACAATACTATATCTGTCCAATCGATCTGAAATTTTGATCACTTGCGTAAAGTCGGACACAATGCATGAATTAATTGAAAGAATAACAAAATAATTTTAAAAAATTAACTCTAATTTTATTATTTATAAATAAATTATGAAATTCTTTCTAAATTTGTAATATTGGAGACACCGGCCTCTTTAGAAATGTGGTCTTTAAAAAGTACTTTTAAAACACATATTTTTTTATATATATTTACATGAAACCGGGTAATGAGTGGAAGTGGTATAATGATTATTCTTTTACAGAAAATGATAATGATACAAAAACAAATTGTAAATATTAAAATATAAAGACAGTTCTTTCAATATCATGTGTCGGAGTATCAATATAAAGAAACAGGCTTCTTTCGAACGTTATGTGCGTGTCACTTTATATACTTATGAAAATATGCTTGAAAAGTTTTTTTAGGAACTGTTACTTCAATCTGATATATAAAAACATAAATCTGTTTTTACAACACCTTTCTTTAACTTCACTGCTTGTTGTTTGTTTGTCTGTCTGCTATCAATCTTATAATTGATATTCAACACACTTATACCTGTCCAATCGATCTGAAATTTTGCACACTAGCGTAATGTCGGAGACAATGCATGAATCAATTGCCACAATGAATTATTTTGAAAATGTAAAAATTTTTCTTTATGCATTTTAAAAATGATGTAAAAAATAATTTTTTAATAATTTAAAATAAAGTAAGAAATTCATTGTACATGTGCAATATCTGAGACACGTACTGGCCTCTTTAGCAGTGTTGTCTTTAAAAAGTTATTTTTGAACGAATATTATTGTTAGTTGTGCTTTCAATAGATTTTGATGCACACATTGAAACACTACTAAAGTTGCATGAAGGATATTGGTGGAATTATCGAGCTTATTCTTATATCTTATTTAGAAGTTACTCTCCCTTCAGTAACTGCTGAAATTGGCCTCAACTGTTAGTTAAATATGATAATAACCTTGTCAATGTCGTGAAGAACAGCCTTTAATTTCTAATCTCTCCTGGAATTATTAGTTTTTAACTCTTTTTCGTATTTGCTGGAAATTTTTCCAAACAAATTGATGATTTTGGAATGAAGTAATTCTCGATCCGATCTTTGCTATTATATTCATGTGTTTTGTATTCGTTAATAGATTTGCGGATGACACTTTTTTAACCTTTAAGCATCCTAACATTTAGGATTAGAAAAAATTAAGATTATCTTAACTTGAAACGTAGATTCAACGATGCAGCTCAACCGACTACGGATGCCACAAAAGTTTATCATTTCTTGAGTGTAAAGTACAATGATTACAGGTCAAAACGATATGGTTTATGGTTTATTATTTTATTGATTTCCATGGCTGTTAATTATTTTGTTGATGATATAATTAACACGCTTCAGAAGTTATTAGTAGGAAAAATTATTTTGTTGTACGCATCCATGAATGGCTCTGCGTCGGAAACTATTTAAAATGACTTCTATATTCTTTACATGAAATATTATCCGACATTAACTCGCTTCTATTGCTCGGCAATAATTTGTAATTAATTCCTTATGCTAATTAATTAATTAATAATTGTGCGCATGATGTACGTGTGATGTGCGCATGATGTGCGTATGATGTGCGCATGATGTACGTGTGATGTGCGCATGATGTACGTGTGATGTGCGCATGATGTACGTGTGATGTGCGCATGATGTACGTGTGATGTGCGCATTACCACCGGTATATCTCAACATCCACCACCGGTGGATCTCAACATCCCCCGCTATTCATTTCTAATTTAATTCTTACTCAATTAAAAAAAATATTATAAACAACAACGTAGCAAATTATTGATTTACAGCAATTCAGCAAATTATCAATTCAAACAAACTTTTTGTTTTACTTCTTTAAAATCGATAATAAATGTTACGCGGATTATTGCTTTATTCTATCGCTTTCAAACCCGACTGTTTCGCTAAAAAAATTGCAGCAGAGCATATAAAAATGAATTCATGTAGTTAGAATATCGATTCAATGCCACAAATCTCCCGAATTTATTTCCCTGCATTTATTTTTCGAATTTAAAGATGATCAACAGTTATTATTTGATGTATTAAACAATTTTTCTGCGACTGAACAAAAAGCACCAACCTCGGTGATATTTTTTGAACAAACAGCCTTATCAAACGGTCCTAAATTCTTACTATGAGCCAGCCATTCGAAGCAAAACTCGCAACAGGTTGAGTGGTGCCGCGAAACTAACCATACTCATGCAATGAATAATAAAATTCTACTTAAATTTAACAATCTTGATAATATTTATCATCTATGGCAAGAAAATTCATTATTTTTTCAGCGCTATTCATGTGTGCCCTGCTCCGACTCACACACTTCCATGTATTACTTACTACTCAATTAGCTAGATGTGGGCAATGAGTGTAATATTCAGGGCCTTGAGTAAAGTAATGAATAAAATTACCCTTTCTCTTGGCACAATGACTTTAGCAAGAGATTCTAAACCTCGTGGCCAGGAGCTCATAGAGGCCTGACTCAGATCATGCGTGGATTAAAAACCTGTGCAGAAACTGAACAAAAACTGTTTGCTCCAAAACTGAAAGTTTTGGAGCAAACAGCTTTATGATGATATAACAATTTAACATCAACAGCTATGATGATATAACAATATACAATTGCAATGAAGAGAGATGGTTAAAAATTCGTATCCTAGAACTTTAGTAGTGTGATTAATAAGTGGTTTAATCAATGGAAATACCCACAATCATATATTTTGATGTTTCGTGCAATAATTTTTCAGTACGTTGGACTTTTTGCGATAACTCTGCATGTCATCGAATACTCAAGCACTTATTCAATATAAAATCACAGATTTCCCTTAGAAATTCCTATACAAAAAAAAAATCGTATAGCTTTGCTAATTTCTGCCAGGAAACTATTTTTTTCCGACTAATCGCGAAACCTTTGATACCCAGTAAAAATTTACACACGTGGCAGCTTCTGATTTGGATTACGAGAAGCTGGGGCGACTCTAAATTTTGTTAAATTCTGGCTAGTGGCAGGCGTTGCAAAAGTCTACGGAGCTGTCGAGCCGCTTTTGCCGGAATTGCGACTAATAAGATGAAGTCTGCAAATATCTGATTCTTAATGCCATAATTGATGCGGAACTTAGCCGTAATTGAAGCTTGGCAGTTGATGTCTCCAGGCATAAAGATTTGCTTCTAACTTTAGCAATATCTTGAGAGCTTCGAAGCCAGAGAGATCATTAAGAGTTCTCTTGAAATTCGCGGGCTTCGGAAAATTACCTTCTGTTGAAATGAAGTCAAAGACGAGGATAAAAGCTGGGCTAGTGCGTTAATAATTCAGTGTTCCGCAGGTTCGGTGCTAAAATCTATCTTTTTTTGATATCTTTATATATCTTAAATATTAGCTTTAGCTGTCGAAACATAGCTAGAAAATATTTGACTGGGTTCCAATACAAGTGAAATAAATCTTATGAAAAATTTTATTTATCAGCATTTACATTCAACGGTTTCGGTTGATTTTCTCTTCTGAGCTTCGTAAGATAATTAGATTTTTTATTAAACAATGCATGACATTCTCTTCGCTATCTAATTGTCTGCGTATAGTTATGCACATGTCCCTCAATATACTCTATAATAACATAAGTATATGATGCTGGGTATGCTGACAGTGCTGAATGAAAAAAGACTAATTTTCCAGAATAATTACATGGATGTGACAATATCGGCAAAGATTTGATCAGTCATCGGCTTGTCCAATAGGAGCTCTTGGCATTCACTCCTGCTCGCTTCCTACACTTGACATTCAATTTCTGTACATCACAATCATTAATTTAACTGTACATCACAATCCTTAATTTAGCTGTACATCACAATCCTTAATTTAANGTACTTACACAGGCTGCAGTACACATAGTACTTACACAGGCTGCAGCACACATAGTACTTACACAGGCAGCAGCACACATAGTACTTACACAGGATGCAGCACACATAGTACTTACACAGGATGCAGTACACATAGTACTTACACAGGATGCTGTATACATCAGCCACATACATAGCTGGGGTGCCGTGATAATATTGACTCGCTGCGCCGCCCAATATCAGTGGCCAATATCAGCGGCCGATATCAGTGGCCAATATCAGTGGCAATATCAGTGGCCAATATCAGTGGCCAATATCAGTGGCCAATATCAGTGGCAATATCAGTGGCCAATATCAGTGGCCAATATCCTGTCTCTTATACACATCTAGATGTGTATAAGAGACAGGGTCTGTCGGGGCCGCTCGTTATGTTCGTCCCTGAAGAAATATTTCGAGTGCAG